>NW_015151239.1:0-17185 GCF_000732505.1 Cyprinodon variegatus | reverse complement strand
TCGATCACAATCATTCACACACACATTTCTTCCTTGAAGATGATGGGTCCCCACTATCCTTCCAGTTTTTAATAATGCTTTGGACAGTTCTTAACCCAATTTTAGTAGTTTCTGCAATCTCCTTAGATGTTTTCTCTGCTTGATGCATGCCATTGATTTGACCCTTATAAAACAGACTAACATCTTTTCCACAACCACGGGATGTATCTTTCGAAATGGTTGTTTAGGAAATGAGAAGCAGGTCATTGCACCAGTTGGGGTTAAATAACTTGCCAGCTGAAAGATAATCGCCCATGCAGTAATTATCCAATAGGAGTCTCGTACCTATTTGCTTAGTTGAATCCAGGTGGCGACTTTTTTTTTGGCCAGGCAGTGTATAAAGCTGTGGTTGAAAAATAAGAATATTAGAGATCCTGTTTGAAGCTTACTTAACCTCATGTAGAGGAAGAAACAACCCAGTCCAAGGAGACAAGAGTTAATTTTTTCCCCAACAGTTTCTGTGGACGTGTACCATCCTAAGCTGAGCATACGAGGCATCATTATGCTGTGGGGATGCCTTTCTTTAGGGAGGGCAATACACCAGTTATGTGAATTCGCAACTGCAAAAAGATTAAAGCTAAGGCTTTAAAAGCACCCAACATTTTCTGCTCACTTCACAATCTTTTTCTCTTTAGTCCACTAGTTCACTTGGTAGCTCTGATGAGAGCAAATATGGAAAAGTTTTCTTGGGTGAAAGGGGGTGTGAAAACTTTTTCAAGATACTGGATGATGGTGTTTCCACAAAGTTGGTGCAGCAGGCATGACATGAGCATGTGGCTGCTGTGGCATCCTATTGCTTTGTGGGAGAGAAAGAAAAGTGCTAATTGATTACCTGATGCACAGTGAGGGATCAGTGAGTCAGCAGCCCACAGAGAAACATAGTGATTGGGGGAAATACCTGGAGAACACGGATGAAGAGTTTAACAAGGTTTGCATTAATCAATGAATAAGGGGGTGGGCTGAGGGAAAAGATGAAAAAAAAGATATAATATAAATACATGTTGAAAGGGGCATATAAATCAAACTAGATGCAGCAAATAAACAGTAAAAACGCTCAGATGGTGGAAAGATGAAAACAAGCTGTGGCTGGAAGGAAACGTGGGTGGGGGAGCTTATTGATTTTTTTCTCTTTTCTTTCATCAAATTCAGCGCACGCGACAAGCTCATGTGATGACAGAGGATTCTCATTTGCTGATTGCAGTAAATCACGCTCACAGGTTTTCAGAGCAGAAGGAAATCTGGAGAGTGACAAATGACTAAAAAGGGAGAAAAGAAATGTATGCCATTATGTTTTAATTCCATCATTAATAGTTTTCTGAAATTATTCTTAAAAAAATATTCAAGAAAAATACACGGATATATCAATAGGTATTGTTTTAAAGTTTCTATTCTCTTCAGTTCAGTTATTTCCCCCAATATATATAGTACTGCTCATGTAGGTGTGAATGGTCTGTCAGTGTAAGCTGCACTTTTGAACCGACCAAATTCAGCTCATGGCATTTTGCAAATGTTTGTCTCCAAATGTTTCAAATTCCTTTTTTTTTTCAGGGGCTATAAAAGGGGGTCTATTTATTTATGAAGTGCCTCTGCTTTGAAGTTCTCTCTGCTGGCTCTTATTCAAAGTGAATTTATTGTTCTTGGTGACTTGCAAGAACAAGGCCATTACGCTGGGAGCTCCAAATCTTTTTTATGGCCGAATAAAGATGGTTGCTTTGTTTTTGAACACTGTTGATGTCACAAATATTTTTCTTGCATCCCTACATGAAGCCGTGACACATAATTCTTCAAAACAAAGCACTTCATTATCAGTAGTAACTCTGTATCAGCAATGATTTTTAACGCGAGGGAGACTCATAGAAACTACAATAAAACAAGTTTTTCATCTTATTTTTATCTTTTCCACCACTTTTTAAATTTCAAAGTATTTTCCACTGATTCAAATCGGTCAGCAAACCAGCATGGCTCTTGAAAAGAGGATGACGGAAGGTGATGGAGAGAGGAAAAAGAAAAAAAAAGGTGGGTCGGGTGAGTAATGAGCACAGATTTGCTGATCTAGGTCAGCAATTTGGAATTGTGTGTTAGTGTGTTAAAAAGCAGGAGACAAAACTTCAGGCAGGTGCCAGACAAAAGAAATGTGATAAATAAATAAATGGATAATGGATAACTAATTGAAGAAAGTACTCAGATTAAAGTATATTAGAGAATATAGGGACATATCTATCAACATCAATTGCTCGGGGACCCACTGCTGATGGACTACAGTGCAATAACTATGTGCTGGTAAAATAGGTGCTTTATTTGCATATAGGAAGGAGTGTCTCTTAAACTTAAATTGTATGCGGCGGAAGTAAATGAAAGTAATAAAATATTAAAAGGAGAAATACCTCTTCTTGTTCCTTTTTAATCCCATTAGGACAAAACAGATCAAATCCACTTTAATGATTTTATAAGGGTGAAACACTATAAAACTTAAAATTGCTGTTAACACACATTACGAATGTGAAAAAAAGTTTTAAAGACTGTATGGAAGCCGAGCTGTGTAGGAATAATAGTAAGAGAGGTTTACAAGAATCATTATTTGCATTCAGACCTTGTTGCTGTCACTGGCTTCTCTCCTTTTACTTTCCAGCTGATGAACAGAAAATAGATAATGGATGCAATGCAATGGTTCAATTAGCCCCAATCAATGAAAAGCATCAGTGTTCCTGACAAGAATACAGCAGCGCCTCCTTCAGGCAGCTATGAGGAACTTTGTGTTTTCAGGTTTATGAGGTTTAATTAATGATAAAATGTACAGCTGAGTTGGTTGAATTGCTGTCTGTGTTTTAGAACCATGGAGTCCTGTGATGGTGCTATATCCCTGTGCTGACTTTACTGACTTGTATAAAAAATAAATAAAAAATCTACTGTTTACTCCTCTCAGCCTGTTTTCTGTTCTTTAAGGACCAAAATTTAATCAATACTTTTTTTTCTCTTAATTTGGTCACTAAAGATCTCCGTGTTTGTGGTTTGAGTAAAGATTAAAAGAAAAAAAGAAAAAAAGAAAGAAAGAAAGAAAGAAACAACACAAAACTGGCCAAATCAGCTCAGGAAAAGACTTTTATTGATTTTTTTCCCCCTCTATAGAGGAACACATTTTAAGCGAAGCAACAAATACTCTCTGTTCCAGGGACATGGTCACTTAGTCTGACCAGAGCAATGATCTGATGCACTTTGTGTTAAGAGTCTCTGCAGCCTGTAACCCAAACAACAATGCTGCAACAGGCAGGAAAGAGAGCAACAGCAATCAAACTGGCATCGAAAAATCAAACTTCCCCTCTAGTGAAAGCTGTAAATAATACGTTCAGACCCAAGACCTCCCAGGATAACTACACAGGTTGCAGATTCAAATATCAGTATTAAATCCAAGTCTGTTAGTAACTCTTGTCTAAATGTGCAGGAGACATTCTCAGACAAAAAAGAAAAAGGCTGCTGTTTTTAGAGTAATTCATGAGGCTTTCTCTCCTATATTCACTTTACATCTTAAGTTATTTATTTATTTATTTTTTTTATAATGACACATTTTACTGGGTTTTATCCAGCAGGCCAACCCAAAATTGTGCATAACTGTGAACTTCTAAGTACAACATTTCTTTCTCTTTTATCTGATGCATTCAAATAATATTCTGTGCAGCCAATTATACTATTTTCACCTATTCAGTCAATACCCACCTCCTGTGTATAATTACATTTAAGGCTACACCCACACAAACTCTACTAAGGTATCTGCACATGACAAACTCAAGTGAAAAGATGAAGCTTGCTTCAAAGAGGCCATCCTGGGTTAAATCCCGACTTCTGGACCTTTTGCTATGTCACTCTCTCTCCCAATTATAGGCCAATTGTGCTAAAAGAAAAAAAGACAATCTGGATTTTATTGAAGCGCTGAAGAAAGAAAGACTATAACAGACCAATTAGCAATTTTATTTGTAGTTTATCACAAAGAAGTGAACATAACCAACAAGTAAAGTAGGTACTGTGGTCAGCACATGCAAAATACCATGTTTGTCAAAAAACTAATATTTTATGCCTCTCAAACACACCACCTGTACTGTAAAACATCACGTCTGCATTATCATGCTGCAGTGATTGTTTATGTCTGTAGGGAGAGGGAATCTGAAATTGTAAATCTAACACTGCAAGAGCTGTTTGGCAAGGAATAGAGTCTATTGGTGTGTAAAGCTGTTATGCGTGCTTTGCAAGCTACTATGACAGTTGGCAATGTTGGCAAAAAAGTGAAGTTGCAGCTGAGTAGCGGATCAGGACATTCTGCCAAGTCAGAACTGGCATCCTCTCAGGGGCAGATGGGGGACGTGCCATAGAGGGAGGATAGGTGGTTGGAGTGTCATGCTATTGCCGCAAGCATTGACACTGAGATTCATCAAACATTGAAGATCCAACCTTGGTGTCTGGTATTCGTTGTAGGGCACAGTAAAGTAAGAAAACAAAAAAAATTACGTAAAACAGTTTGCATGTTTTGCAGAGGGAGAAAAATGAACTGGGAAGCTCATTAATATGGATAAATGCGTGGTTGTAGTCAGAGTGGCCTTGGATCTAAAGAAGTAAAATCAAAGTCCTCTTAAAGCATGTGTTTATATGCCAAGCATTTGTGAAGCCTTGCCCAGCAGATGATCAGCTGCTGTTTCCTGGGGCAACATTTCAAATGACTCGTGGCTGAGTCACCACAATATTCACATTTGCTGGAAACGTTGAATATTTGATTGTTCAGCAGAATAGCAGTTGTTCGTGGAGGGATTGGTGAAACATAAGTAGAACAGCTGAATGCACGCTGGTAGAAAATGGGCAGTATAATATGTCATCTTGCACTAAATCATAAAATGACACAAATCATCTTAGCAATACATACACACAGAAAACATGGAAAATATACCCAGCAATCCATTTTCTTCCACGTTATCTGGAGCTGGGTCACAGAGGCAGCAGTCTAAGCAGAGATGCCAAGACTTTCTGATCCACACACACCTCCTCCTGCTCTGAGGGGACCCTGAGGCGACACCAGGCCAGTACAAAGACATACTCCCCCCAGCGTGTCCTGGGCCTTCCAAGAGGCCTCCTCCCAATAGCATTTCATTGTAAAGTCATTGTCTTAAAAATGCAAACAGCTTTTGCACTGATTTTATCCAATAACTGCACATTTCCAGCAGTGAGTGTTTTGTTAGGCACCTTGCTGCTTTAGTAGAGAACCACCTGATGGAGAGGAGTCATGTTTATTAGTCATTCCTTTAACTGCTCAGCATGATCACCCACTTCAGAGGGAAATATGCTCCAAGATAGGAGAGGAAAAAAAAGGAGCAACAGGAACACCTTCATCTTGTTTGGAAGCAGAATGTGGGTCAAGCTGAGAAACACAGACACTTTAGCCAGCAGCGTCAACAGCACGCCCAGGACAAACAAAATGATCTTTGCAGCTTTTTTTCACATGTCTGCATCTGTGTCAGACACTGCATTCCTCACACCATTTTTTTTTTTGCATCATGGTTTCACTTTACCCTGCATTAGAAAAGCAATATCACCCAGTAGCTTTTTTATCCCTTTGTTCCAACTTGATTTCAATAATATTACATTTTCATGTCCTTTTTTATTCCTCCTTCACTGCCTGTTTTTATCATTAAAACATGTCAAGCCAAAACGCCTGAAAATGTAAAGATAATTTCATCCATGGTTCAGTGACCCTCAACCTTGTTACATTTCATGAAGCAACTGTCTGAAATAAAGAAACAGAAAAACAAATGAGTTAATGATCTACCCCTAAAATATTTTTTCATGATTGTTTGTCAAGAATAGACCCATTAACAGAAAAATTAAGGGATTTACATACAGTAAATGAATTGATATTTAACAACAATATGATGTCTGGGCTGCATATTGGCACAGTGGGTAGCACTGCTCCCTGGGCATGTGTGTGTTCTCTCTGGGTACCCCAGCTTCCTACTGTACCACAGTCCAAAAACATAACTGTTAGGTTAATTATCTTATCTAAATTCTCTTTAGGTTCGAGTGTGTGCATGAATAATTGCTTGTCCTTTGTGTCTCTGTGTTGCCCTGCGACAGACTGGCGACCTGTCCAGGGTGTACACTGACAGCTGGAAATAGGCACCAGCACCAATACAGTCCCAACAGGGATAAGCATGGCAGAAAATGGATAGACGGATGAATATGGTGTCTTATTGCTGGTAATAAAATAATTCACAATATCATTAAAGACAAAGAGCTGGTGACGTTATTTTGTATGATTTCTTCAGGCAGCATTATCTCATAATGAGATAATCTCGCAAAACGTCTAAGACACAGGTTCTTCTAGATGTATGAATGTGAAAAATAAATAGAATTTTAGAGCAAATGTACAGAATCATTCATAGACTAAAGATCAGTAAAAATGTTCAAAAACATCTTGTGGGCTATTTTTTTTATGCCATATATTTCATGAAACGAAAACAGATGGACCCAGTATTCAAGGAGAGACAGTCAGTAGGAAAGTTCAAAATGTTTATTTAGTGAAAAGCAAAATTAAAAAGGGAGCTGCTAGGATGTGAGGCACGGCAGGATGGGGAGCAGGGGCACCACCCAATCACAGAACTCTGCAGGAGAAACACAGGTAAGTGACCGCGATCATCTGACATAGGATGATTATCTGAGTTGGCCACTTACCTGGTTTAACAGTCCAGTCCTAGAATGTCCCCAAGTGCTGCAGCCCCAGAGGACATGCTGGAAGCCGATCCTGGTCAGGGATCCAGAACAGACAGGAACAGACAGGGACAGGATCCAGATCAGGCAGGAACAGAAACAGGAGGCAGGATCCAGACTTCCAGGCATCCACAGGCTCCCAGGAGGGTTCAGAGTCAGAGCAGACAGGATCAGATGCAGATGAGCAGGCTCAGTGGAAGAGGGTAGCCAAGACAGGACGTGGAACCAGAACTTGATGCAGAACCTTGAAACTGGTCTCCACCTTGGAGCCAGGCTTACTTGGATAAAAACTGAACCTCCCCACATATAGAGCCAAAAACCCAGAGGACTAAGCAGGGGAGGAACAGTGGACGATTAGGAGACAAGACAAACACAAAACCCTCTTTCCATTGGCCGCCAGGATCCAGGACATGAACCAAGGCTAAACAGACAGACAGACTAACAGAAAGACAAGTAATGATCTGGCACTGAATGCTCAGGCTGAACTGAATATAAACCAGAGGAAACAGGTGAGAGGAATGAATTATATTTGAGGCAGGGAGGGAAAACGACAGGTGAAAGGAATTACTAATTAAGGAGGAGCAAACAGGCCAGATCATGACAATATACTACTGGCATGTCTCAGAGGTAACTGGAAATTACTACATATTTAGATAAAGATTTATTTAACTAAAGATTAAAGCTCAAATCCAGGCCAGACTCCAAATATCAGTGAAAAAGTGAAAGCAAAACATATGACAAGAGAGGGAAAAGACAACAGCAATAGTTACAAAACATCTGGCTAGGAAAAAATCCTTGCGCATGACAATGAGTTAGTCTGAAAATAGGAACAAGAAAAAAATGTCCTGACATAGGGCTGCACTACAGTGTCGGCCTTTCAAGCAGGGCAAACCAGTGTCTCACCAAAGAAAGAGTTTCTAAAGAAAACCAATGTCTCAACTAAAATCAGCTAAGGCCTACTAATAATGAAAATATCAAAGATCCATCAATATGAAAATATAAGGATTAAAACGAGATTTAAAAAAGTTGAGTAAATAAAAGTGGTTTCTATTTGGGAATATTTATAGTTTAGCATCTTTAAGTGAATTGATAAAACCATTAAAAGTAACAAAAAAAAAACTTTGATTACATAACCAGTAATGAACTTACCATAAACACATTGTTAGGAAAAAAATATATATATATATTATTATCATGAGTGAGTTTTTCCTAATTTTGTCTAAAACTGTATAACCCTAATGTTCTACTTTTTCCTCAGTGTGTTACACATACAATTCTAACTTTGTTAAAATAAACTCCAGTTTGAATTCACAATGAGATGGGACACTTAGTTATACAAATAATAAGCAACTTATTGAATTATAAAGAAGGTTTAGCTTTAGGGCTACAATAAAGCCTGAAAAATAAACAATCATTCTGCTGGGACATATCTCCATGACATGTAAACAAAATGTTATGTCCCTGAAATAATTATATTACATGACATTTTTTTTTATTACTTATTCTTGACATTTATTGAGTGTTTGCATTTTAGTTGACACTGAATTTACAATTCAGGATGACCTAACAACTTTTTATACAAAAAAAAAAAAAAATCAATGAACACCTTTCTATGATTGATGTTAATAAATTCTGTCTTTTAAATCCCAGCAGGAAGAACATGAGTTTTGAGGATGTAAAAAGAAATAGTCCCATCAGGCCATTCAAACATTTCACAATATTTAGTATAAAATCCACCATTTCAAGTGTAGATCTAACCTAGGACATGCTTTCATGGTTTACCCTTGGATCATTTACAACATTTGCTGTGTGCAGCAGTGCAAACTATACAACTAACTAGAGGCTGATTCAGGGATTTAAAACTTGTACGATCTGGATCAATCTGCTTCAAACATGACCTCAATTCTCTGTACTGATGTCTTGGATGTTAGTCCTCGAAAACAGGCTGTGCATTAGTTCAGAAGGTTGCAACCATCTGACTCGATGAATACTAGGGAGTCTGTGCCACCACTGCTTCATCTGAGACAGACGGTGTGGACGCTGGCCATCTGGGCCAAGGAACGGGGCAGAGCTGCATGCCAAGCAGCATAAGGCCATTTTGTAGGACTCATAATGACCCCTGCTAGCAGCTGTCCCTGCTTGTTGAAGAGCTACGAATGACAAAGCCTTGAACAAAAGTATTCATACTCTGAATCTTTTACATTCCCTCAAGTAAAACCAAAATCTGTATTAAAGTTTTGTTTTGGGCTTTGGGATTGGAGTATAACAGAGTAGCACAAACCTGTGAAGTGAAAAGAGAGAGATCCATAGTTTTCCATTTTTATACGAATGTAAATCTGAAATTGTTGGTGTATTTTTGTTTTTATCTCTTTTATTCTGCAATCCTTAAATAAAATCCACTAAAACTATGTGCTGTTACAATTAGACATGACCTCTGTGCAGTCCAATTCAATATGAGCACAGCTGTTCTATGATAAGCTTGTAGGACTTTTAGAGAATAAATAGTATCATGAAGGAAAATGAGCAAATCAGACCAGAGTGTTTAGAGATAAAACAATATCTGACATTTAAATCTCACAAACCAAAAAGTCAATCCATCATTTGAAAACATTAATAAAATTGAGAAACTAAACTGCCGAGAAACAACCTGCAACTTGAAATGACTACTAAACCACTAAAGCCGTGTAGGATATATGAAAAATTATAGGACTGAGAAACTGGAAGCTTTGGGACAAACATAAAGCATTATTCATGGTAACACACCAATGCAGAATCTCACCCTAAAACACCATCCTCACCCGCTCAGTAGATACAAGTAGATAAGATGGAGAGGGTGATTGGAAGACAGCTGAAGCAGTCCTAACAAAAAAATTTGCTTTCACACAATTTTATTGAGGACTATCAAAGTAATGGGGGCTGAAAATAATCCTGCTAACTTTACATTATTAATTTGTTTAAAATCATTTGCACAATGTATCATTTCCTGTTCATTTAAAAATCTATATCTTGTATCTGGAGCTGATATTACACATACATGTGTATTCATGTGTATTTTATTCAGACAAAATGTCCCATTACAGACACAAGCTTGTGGCTGTGTGAATACTTTTACAATTCCCTGTTTTCTCTATTAGTAATAGAAAAGGAATACTTAAACACAGTCAGCTTTGAAATAGGTGATTCTTATTTCCTTGTTGCACCCACTTTAAATATAACAAAATCAGAAGCTGTCTTTAATAATTTAATTGAACATTACTAATCTCACACTGGAGAAATTCACCTCCGCATTTGACCCATCCTCGCCTTGGGAAGCAGTGGGCTGCCATTGTGAGGCACCTGGGGAGCAGTGTGGGATTAATGGTCTTGCTCAGGGACCCAGAGTGGCAGTTTGCAGGAGTGGGGCTTGAACTCAGAACCTCTAGGGGTCAAGCACAATGCCATAAACACTAGGCCTGCGCTCCCCGAAGGACTGGCCTGAAGAAATTCAGTTTTAATCATATTATCAAAGAAAAAGAGGTTTAATGATTTTCTTTTAAGACAGCTTTGCATAGGCAAACTATCCTATGCCATCTTCTAAAGACATATTTTCCTAAAAAGCTAAAAAGAGTCTTGTTAGTCTCCCCTGAAGCTTTAACAATGCTGGTTGGTTGGAGGTGGTGTAGAGCAATGACCTACATATACAGCCCTCTGTTTGTTTTATGTCTCGTCTGAAACACACATCAGGAAAGGCTTGATACCTGCAGGCCCCCGTTATCTAAGAAGCATTTTTTTCCATCACCTGCTTCTGTAACATAAAGGGTACTTTGAACATGTATATATGTGCATATGAGTGTGGACGCATCACTATGGGAGTTTTTTCAGTTCAGTTATGGATGCCCCAGCAGAGACGGGTGAAAACAATTGTATTAAAGCAGCACAGGGACATCATGGTTGTTTTGGAAGCACCTGTGTCCTTCAGCATTACATAGAATCAAAGTGAAGCTGCTACCTTGCATGAACTCCCAGAAATGCCATTCTAAGGATTCTGCCAAAGGCAACCTGGATGACCCCAATAAGCATATGACGTCATATCACCAAATAATACTAAACATGTGGTCAAAGGTTTTTCCCATCTTCAGGGACAGAACATATCGACTTGTCATTTCAGATCCGTTACTGCAGTGTTTAACTTCTTACACCATAAATATCTGAGGTCCAGGTCCCTGCATTTGATGAGAACTAAATGTTCTGTTTGTTTTTGAGATCATATCAACTTCTAGTCACGCCTTAACACCTTTGCTTTGCTGTTGTTTTTCCATGATGCTTTGCAACATGTTGGGTCCCTTGTTGTATTTGTGTAGATTTAATTATGTCACATACACCTGGCTCTAAATTTTGGTAAAGAAATAATTAGATTAAGTACGATCATAAGACTAAATTTCTATTATTAAAATAAATACTATGCACACAAATGCTAATGTTTTAATACTAGAGTAAAGAACTTGCATTGGTTAATTAGAAACACTGGAGTCAGTAGCTTCATCCATTACAAATGTGTGCAGTACTATGGCAATATTCTGCTAATTTTGAAAATGCAAATTCCTGCAATTGCAACATCGCCTATAAATAAAAAACAACAAAAAAATGGCACATGACTGTGTTTGTTCATGCAATAACTCTTGAAAATAACATTTCAGGGACGGATGTAAACACATGAGATTAGGGCTGCAACTAATAATTATTTTGCAAATTGATTAATCAATCGATTCTTTTTTTTATTAATAATCAAATTGCAAAAGGTTCCTTAAGGTGAAGCTAAAACTTTTCCACTTTAGGAGTTCTGGATAAAACATATTGACAGATGAAAATGTTTTTTTATCTTAAATGCAAAATTTTTATTTTTTTTTACAATTTTCATATTACTGCTCTAATTGGGTTGCTCGGTCAGCTAAAGCCATGTTTTACAGTCTCTTTACTCCATTTAACGAGTAACCGTTTACCAAATTAGTTGACAATGATTTCAATAATCAAGAATCACACTTAACAGATTAAATGTTTCAGCCCTACATAAGATATATTCATATTTCAGCCACTGCTCTAGTGGGAACCATTGTCCTCCAACTTCTTCTGGTCTTCTTCCGCTTCTTTTTAACCAGGCTAACTTGGAAAGTGATCTCCCCCATTTTTACCAACATGTGGACTTAACAACTCGGGGTGAAAACACTTTAGACCTGGTTTACTCTAGCAGGACCCCACAACCGCCCTTGGTCATCAGATCACCTGTCTGTCATGCTAATTTCTTCATACAGGACCCAGCTAATCAGGCCTACATCAACAAATGCATTGAGGACATCAGCATCATTAAGAACATCACCACCCGAGAAAACCAAAGACCCTGGATGAATGGGGAGGTTCGGAAATCACTGAAAGCACGGCCCCCTGCTGTTCACCCTAATGTAACATGACTGCGCCCCCAGGTTCACCACCAATCACAAAGTGAAGTTTGCAGACAACACCACAGTGGCAGGCCTCATCAGAGACGACAACGACCTGGACTACAGAGAGGAGGTGGAGCAGCTGGTGGACGGGTGCAAAGGTAACAGTCGAATCCTGAACGTGGAGAAGATGAAGGAGATCATCCTCGACTTCAGGAAGAACCGGCCTCACCATCAGTGTGTCTGTGAATGGGTGAATGACTTAATGTAGTGTGAAGGGTGCTGGTCAAGTCTCCCAACTTGAAAAAGTACTATATAAGTACAGACCATTTACATCCTTTCACACATCATCCCCACATTAAAACAAGGTGGTGTCACCATCATGGCTTTGCCATACTTTTTCTTGTACGGGTTCCAGAAAAATGGTTGGTTATTTTTGGTTTCCTGGTACCTGTTTCATGTGTGTCATGAAAAGAAACATGGAAAAATGGCTGGGGAATGGATAGAAACCTGTTAGAGGCTGTAAAATACTTCAGATTTACTTTCAAGCAGGAAAACGATCCTCATTATAAAGGCATAAGGCATAAAGGAAACCTGCAACATATACAATATGGTGGGTAAATGTCACTAAAACATGAAGTGTGACTCCCAAAATAAAAGTCTTGGTTTTAAAAATGTCTTTTAACTTCACTGCAAAAATAGACCCCAGTTTGTAATATTGCTATACTACATTAATGATACATTGTGCAACTCTAGTAAAAACAGAATCAGTGTTCAAATAACCCACTCAATGTTTAGCCCTTAATCTGTGAAAAACCACACCACAAACCTGCTTTTCTAAGATGCTTTCCATTCGCTCTTGATGAGCTGAATGAGGGTCCAAATGACGGAGCAAGCAGAGTTATAATATGTTATTGGTACTTGTGGATTTTGACACTGCATCAATAGTTTTCTTTAAATTAAGAAAGCACAAATGGACAGTAACCCTTACAGTCATCCCTACAGTCGACCAATGTGATCACCTTAATGTTGGTTCTTGAATGAAGTCCAGATTAATACTAACACATATTAACTTTTGCTAAAAAAAAGTTCTATTTGCATTAATATAAAACAAAAAAGGTTCTATAATTAGTGTTATAATTTTTTCTTTGACTTTATTTAGTTTTCATGTTTGATTCATTTTTTTAAGCCTGGAAGAGGTTAAAGGAAATATATATACATTTTATTTTTTGTCACTGAAGAGAAGGATGGACATTTCTGCTTGTAGACATTAAACTAGGGCATAAAAGCAACCTGCGTGGCAGTGCTATCCTTACATTAAAACGGAACGACTCCCAATGATTGTCCTGAAAGACCTGCAGATTTAAGTTTTGTGAACAAATGAATACAAAATGTGACTCTTTAGACAGTCGGATCAAACTTATCCCTGTCTGTCTATTGTCAGGAGGCAGATTCCCAGTGGTCTACATTTTACTGCCTAAATTAATCCAGTATTAACAATTCAATCACAGCTATACTTGGATGTATATATCAGCTTCTTGTGGAAACAAATTCTTGCAGAATCTGGCCTTAAGGAAACTTTTGAGAGAAAAAATTGCAAAATATTTGCAGCTATTTTATTAATACAAAACAAACCAACAACAAAAATACTGATTTTTTCTTTACTTTGAGGTTAAAGGACACAATTGTTCAGCCTACCAGCTAAGTACTGCACATGAAGTTTAAACCTTTTGTCCTCATTTTGCTCAGGCAGTTGTACACCATAGATTTGGCAGCAACACCTTTATTTTATATCTCAAAAATATTTTGCATACTTTTGCAAACAATGCTGAATTTGGAAAACTTTTTGTTTGAAATTTTTTGTTACAATTTTTTTCACTTTCATTACTTCCATGATGTTGCTGTCAGGATAGAAGAAGAGGAGCTTGTGGGGGATTAAAACTACTGTACCTCTGTGTTCACCTGGACAACAGAATCAAGTAGAATCGCAACTGTGAAGTGATGCACAAGATGGAACAGAGCAGACTGTACTTCCCAAGGAAGCTTAGGTCCTTCTGTCTTTAAGGTAAGATGCTGTAGCTCTTCTGTCAGTCTGTTGTGGACAGTGTGATCTCTCTACTGCTGAGGTAACAGCATCAGAGCAAAAGACCTAAAGAAGCTTTCTCTGCAGGATCAATTAACTATTTTTTTCTCATTGAATTAAATACCAATCATATCTATTTCTTTTTATTTTATGTTCAGCAGCACAGATTTCTTTTTTAATGCCAAGGAGAAGGGTAACAGAGAAGCATTACCTCTAAACTGCATAAATGATCTAAAAGAGACTAAAAAGTGTATTTAACATTAATGTGAGCAGGTAAATAAGAAGATCTGCCAATGGAATAAGTATTTTACCCTAAAAATATTTGATAATTACACATTATGCTCTTGAAATGAGAGACTACAGTTGTTTTTTTTTCTCCCATTTTTAATTTTTCATTCCATTGACAGAGGGTCACAAGAAAAAAACCCTTATTTTAAGAAAGATTGACTTACTTAGATTACTTTTTTTTTTTTACAGTGTAATCCATTTTTCCACAACTGCTAAATCTAACATACCAAAGAAACCCACATATAGCTGTTTATATATAATAATAGTTTTCCTGCACAAAGCATTGCTGTACCTCTGAATAACAACTGTTTTATTTATTTTAATTTATTTTGTGGAAAATAGGCAAAACGTTTGATCTTTCTGACATATTTGTACAGACACACACCTCGCTAATGCTAAATTATAATGGACCCAAGATGATGAGACATTCTGTTATCTGGATGAAGCCCCGTGATCCTCTGTCACATGAAGGCTCATCCACCAAGGGCAGCACCTTTTTATATTTTATTTATTTTGTGTGCTGACATGCAGCTACACACTGTCCATCCTTTGAGGCCTGTCAAACTGTCAGAAAGTAGTCATCCAGCAGCTTTTGTGGCAAATCTCTGAATGAACACTCCTAAATGTCTTCCAACAATAGTGGGCTACGGATAGAGGTCAAACAGAGGTGAGAGCTGGTGCACAGCAAGTAAGCCAGGCACAGATGGATGTTGAGAACGAAAGGATAAATGAATGAAAGGATAACCGGGGAACTTCTATCAAAAATCCCGTTCTCTCAATTATCATTCTTCTGTCCGACTCTGTAAATAGGCTTAAGGAACTAGCAGGTGTAAAACTAAAAAAAATCAAGACTTTGTGGAAGAGTTGCAAGAAGAAAGTAATATAAGTGTTTAGAGTTTTCTTTTTTACTACAAACCCTGTAGAGGAAAGTGTAAACATGTTAAAATGGGTACTCTAATAAAATAAAACCAAAATGTTCTCCTTTACATTCATGTAAAACTCTTTGTGTAACCGAAAACTAACACTAAAAGTCATCTTAAGACATTCTTCAACAGGAAAGCGTGTCTGAGTTGATCCAGCTGAAGGGTAATTGATAATTAACACAGTAATAACATAAAAAACGTGACATAAAGATCAAGAACTTATTAAAAATATATTAAGAAAAAGAGGAAAGTAAAATACGAGTAAGTAAACTTCGACTACAGCATCAAGTTTAGGTACATTAAGAGTCATTGAGAATTATGACTAGACAGTAAACTGATATATCTCGCTACTATTTTTCAAAGCATGTCTGTTTTGGAACACAAAATAACACCTCTCAGATAGAAAGGTATGGAAGCATATTGCATTCATCAAAGAAAAAAACAAAAAAGACAGCTTATTTCATAATTACGAGATCTTTTCTCATAATTACAAGATAATAACTCATAATTATGAGATAAGATCTCATAATTACGGGATACAGATCTCGAAATTAAGAGATCTTATCTTGTAATATCAGACAAGATCTAATAATTACAAGATCGTATCTATGTATTTGGTCATGATTACTCAAGCTGTTAATGTAGTATCTCTAAGAAATCTGGTCTTCATGATTACTTAAAAATATCTGCATCTGTTCCACTGAACATTTCTCTGTACCGAGGTCCGACCTGATACACGTTGGAGTTGCGCTGCTGTTTTTCTCTTCATCAATAAAGTACCCTGCAATAACCCTGGGTTTACTACTTGTGGAGTAAGCATGCAGCCATATGACCAAACACGAAAATCTGTCAACAGCTCCGTTAATACAGATTCCGTATGGTTTTAGTTTGTCATATAAGTCAACATTGACGCATGAAGTTGGGAACTGGGTTTCTATAGAGACGTCGTCTTAGACGATTCTGAAGCCTCAGCTTTACTCCTTAAGGATCTAGGATTTTTGAGCATGCACTAAGCAGTTCTTTGGGAAACCACCAAGCCAGCTGGAATGCATTTCAGATGCATTAATTTATCGTCGTAAAGCATTCAGTGCTGGTTTAAATGCTCCTGCAGGAACAATGCAACTTCCAGCAAGTCAGAGTAGAGTTGTTTTTTTCGCCTAAAAATCATAAGGACTTAAGGTACCAGCACAATGCTGACAAACTAAAACTAATTACGTCCACATTGAGGAAACTAAGTATTGCCCAGTGTCGCATACCTAAAAGGCAATAAAAGCATATTAAATCTGACAACCAACTCATTGTTCACATTTCATGTAGCGCCGCTCAGCAATGAACGTCCTTCCTGATCTCCTAAATATGACATATTATCTCATAATTGTGACATTTATCTCATAATTATTAGATAGGATCTTTTAATATTGAGATCAGGATCTCCTAATTACGAGATCAGTATCTCTTAATTAGGAGATTGTTTGCCTGGAAGAATAGGCGAGGCCAACAATTCCCTTTAACTACCCCCTTTCAGAGATATAGACAGGTATGGGACTTTGCAGGCTAACAAAAGAAGCCAAACGACCCCCATTCCAAAGGGGTGGACCCATTCGTCCGTTTCGATTTGCATGCTTTCTAAACAAAAACAAGACCTTGGTGGGCTCTGTATATAGCCTTGAACTCAACACTATTCCGGATATTTT
>NW_015151238.1:380362-395850 GCF_000732505.1 Cyprinodon variegatus | reverse complement strand
CCAAATTTGGAATGAGTATTAGTTTTTATACATTCTCCACCATCCCAATGATTCGGTCCAGGTGTATTTAAGCAGAGACACACCTAAAACCAGCAGGACAACACCCTTAAGGACTGGCAGACGGACCTAAATGCTTCCAAAATGGAAAAATTTTGATAAACAAATATCTGAAGTATGTTTTTTTGTTAACAGAAAGGCTTGTAAAATGTTTCTTTCTGTTCAACTTGTGTGCCCTTTGTAGCAGCAAGCTTCTCTAAATCTCATCTAGTATTTCTTCAGGATTATTTCATTATGTTTGAACAGAGAGTACAGGGTTGCATTTATTATTTTTTGCATTATTGTTACAGGATTTCCTTGAAAAAAAAAAAAATAAAAAAATCCCTTTCTTTGTATTAAGAACATTTTATCACAGTTTGCCTCGGATGCTGACTGATACCCCACATGACCACAACTTAATAAATAATCATTTCCATTAACAGGAAATGGTATTTTGTTTTAAAACTCTTTTCTCTTAAAATCACCACAGAGACAGATTCTCTATACAACAGTCAGTCTATATCTCAGTTTTTATAGTGACATAAAGAAAATCTTTGGTTTATTGCATTTCAGGCAGTGACTGTGATGTCACCCATACAAAGATGGGGCTCTTGAGAAAATATATTTCTTACCTCCTCATGTCGACGGTGGTCAGGGTGAAATTAACCCCCTTCAGCCAAAGAATCATAAAGAGCCTTTGACAGAATGGGCAGTTTCCAACACTTTCAGCATCATCACTGGCCTGATGAAGACAAAGCACACCGTGAGGGGAAATCGTATAGATGTGAAAGCGTAAGCTAAA
Organism: Cyprinodon variegatus; assembly: GCF_000732505.1. Taxonomy (NCBI): domain Eukaryota; kingdom Metazoa; phylum Chordata; class Actinopteri; order Cyprinodontiformes; family Cyprinodontidae; genus Cyprinodon; species Cyprinodon variegatus. The sequence continues at coordinate 395,012 of NW_015151238.1, read as the reverse complement.
ATGGAATGTTGGCTGATTTTCTTTGAAAAGCTGCCACCTGTTTGATCTATAATGTGACTAAACCGTCTGTAATTTGACTAAACAGAGATACCTGTACAGGTAACCTAATGAAGCCTGATCTGTTTTGAGGTTTTACAACAGCTCTAAAAACAAATTAAAAATGGAAGTAAAGGACTCTAGATAATCGATATTTAACAAATTTTTTTTGTTTTGTATCTTTCCTCTTATCTATGCTGTATCATATTGTGATATTATCTCAATCAACCAACTAACCGTCAGGAAACTGTCAGTTACAAATGGGGTAAAAAAAAAAAATCAAACTTTCTATGACCAACGTTCAACAGAGCTAGTTGTATTATTTCAACTTGTGTCGGTAAAAGACGCGTTCTCATGATCTTACCTTAACAAAGAGCTCAATCTTTGGAGCCTCAGCCATTTTCCTTTCTCTTTGCCTGGTATCCCTGTTGCTTTCTCACGATGTCTTGTTGCTGTTCATGCAAAGATAAGGAAAAACTGTGATTGTAAAGATGTGGTAATCCTTCAGTTGACACATACTTTAAAACGTATTCTTACGGTTCTGGAAAAACTGGTAACAAGGTGCGTTCCTACAGTAGATGGGTAATTAAAGGCTGTAAAGGGTACAAGTCATAGCTTTAAACTCACTCTACCTGAATTATTTTATCCCACTTCTTCTCCTCCCTGCAGCCTACACTGCACCTGTTCCTATTATTACTATATTTTTGTTCTTCTCTAACCACACCTCTTAAGCTTGAAGTGACAGTCTACGCCCCCACTGGCTTTACCAGTTGGACCAGCAGATCAGGATCTATTGACTCTGCCTTCCAGCACATTCTCTGGAGGAAATTGGGCCCTTTTAGCCTTGAAACATTTTCTTTTTCTTTTTAATTACAGATTCACTTTGGTAACTTACATGGAATCACAGTTAATCAGTCTGTTGCAACTATAAGTCTGCTAATAGGTAATGTGATTCTCTCAGTAAAACAGAGTATGACCGGTGATGTTTATTTTACTCAAGATGTAGTCAGTACCGTACTTGCACTCATTGATGCCAGTGCTGTTTCTCGACAGATCAGTGAACACAAATGCAACAATTGCCTTTGGAAGATTGTTCCAATCAAAAGGTGCTTTACATTTAAGTGACAATTTTCCAAATTCCGTATTGATTCTCAAAACAAAAACATTTGAGTTGCATGTCTAAGACTACATAAGGAACTAAATTAAATCAGGTATTCTTTTAATAATCAGGATAACTAAGATAAATATATTTAAATGAAAATAATAAGGGAGTTTGTTTTCTGGAGGATGAAGAGAGCCCAGACAGACAAAACAACATTAGGGGGTTGGAGATTAATAGATAAGGTATGTTTGATTAACTGTATCACAGTTGTCAAAACTAGGAAATAAAAATGGTGTTACAATCCTTTCTCTCAAAGAGAAAGTAAAACAATTAAGCTTGTTAAATGCGTTTAAATGCATTTATTTCTGTCATACACCAAATAAAATGTTTTAAGTGGGGGTAAAGGATAGTGTTCAAAATTGTAAATCAAGCTCAAATTACCCATTTTTTAAATTACCTTTATTCTTTTATTATTCTTTTAGTCGGCTTTGCCAGCCTTTCCTCCTCCTGCTGATGAGAAACACATAAATGACTTGATGTCTTCACCACCATTTTAAAGGGTAATGTGCTATGTATAATGTTTCACATGTAGGCCAAATCTTGGTCTAATCTGAGCAAAGTGGACTTGATTTGACTTTCTTTCAACAACAGCAATCTTGGAAAAGTAGGAAATTCGGGTTTGGTCACAGACAAAAAGGGTCTGGCAGGTTTTTCAAGGGTGCAGCCAGGATAATCCACTCTGCAGCTCAACTCCTGCATGCATTTTTTCTTATGTCTAGGCACCACTTTAAGAACAAAAATAAGTTGCATGAGATTTATTGCCAAGCAGGATTGCGACAAAACATAGCTTTTGGTTGTGACATGGTGTGAAATAAATGAGGAATGTACAAAAGGTATAAATACATTTAGAAGTCAAATGACTGCGAATGACTGCCAAAAAATACAGCTCAGTTGTTTGCACATGTTTTTGTGAACAAAAAATAACAGTTTTATTCAAACAATTTAAATGAATCTCAGTTTTTTCTTTCTCACTTTTTAATTTAGTATGGTTTAGTTAACTTCTTTGTTCAATGTGTTGATACTGTATTTAGTCCATTTAATTGATCATTTAAATTCTGTTCAAACTTTCAAGACTGCCTGAGCACATGTTTGGGGCTATCACTTGAAGCAGAGTTTTTTTTTTGGGAGATGGAAAAGAAGGAAAAAACAAAAAAAAGCCAGAGCAACTCAATAAGAAGCAAGAATGCAAGTTTAGGGTGAGTAGAACATCCTTAAAAGGTGTAAACATACTACTCAGACAACTGTCATCAGTGAAGAGGGTGTGTGTTTGTGTGGTTGTCACTGATCAGTGACTTTGAGCTCAGGAATTCACACGTTGAAGCAGCAAACTGGCTTATTTAGAATAAATATATCACACGTTTCAGGCCTTTTAGCAGGGGGGTAATCCCCAAATAAAGCACTGCTACAAAACTTCCTGCTTTCGGTTCTTGATGAAGAAAGCACAACACATCTCAAAGGGGAAAAAACAACCACAGTGTTAAAAAAAAAAAAAAAACTCAATGCCCTTAAAGGACCTAGTTTATCTCTAGTATGGACAACTGTGTGTTGAAGATTATTTTACTGAAAGAGGTTCCGATGACTTTAGGTAGAACAGGTGTATTAAGATACAGACATATTCTAACTAATTCTCTAAGTTAGAAATGTTTTCCTTTAGCTTGTAAGAAAAAACAAAACACAAGAGCCTTGTAATTGTCATATTATGCAGAGAGTACCCTGATAAAGTATTCATGCTCTTTGTTCTTTCTTACTTTTCTATCACATTAAAACTGTAACTATCATTTACCCTTTAATTCAATGGGATCAACCTGGATAAAGGAGTTCACAGTTGAGAGTTGCAAAGAAAATGAGGACGGTTTTTGAACTTAAGACTTAAAAAACTGAAAATCTGAATCACTGAAAGAATATGGATTCACCCACTTATAATTTAATGCCCCTAAATAAAATCCAGTGCAAGAAAGTATACTTAGAGGACACCTGCTTCATGACCATAGTCCACCTGTATGCATTTTAATCTTATTAACATGTTTGATTTCTATGCAGGCCTCAGTAGGAGAGCTGTGTTAAAAGAAAGACATTACAAGTCTAGCTTAAAACTACACGCAGCCATGTGGAGGACACCATAGATTAATTAACAATTAATACTTTGTATTAAGACTAATACAAAGATTATAGTAGGACATCAATTGTAAAAACACAGTTAAGATACAGTTAAGAAAATTGTTTAGATTAGAATCTATGGCAAGACATGAAATGTATCTCCACAGAAGATCTCTATTCTTTCTAATTTTGGTTAAGCTGTATTGCATAGAGAAATGGGCAAAAGCTGAAGCTGGTATCCATTATTGTAGATGGAGGTGGTTCTTATAAGTGATGATTTGTCAGTTTAATCTGAAAACTATCCATCCATCTTCTCCCACTTAATTCCGTCAGGGTCATGGTGGGGCTGGTGCCTTTCTCCAGCAGTCTATGGTCGAGACGCAGGGTACAACCCAGAAAGGTTGCCGGTCTGACGCAGGGCAACACAGAGACACACAAAGACATACAACCATACACACACACATACATGCATCATACTTGTTCTGCCATTGTAGTGAGGACCACATGTTGACTCCCATTGATTTTCAGTCATTTCCATTTTTTTATGCCCTAACCCTAAAACTAACCATAAACCTAACCATTACCAATGCATACCTCACCCTAACCCTAACCAATTGACACCTTAGCCCTAAACCTTACCATTAGCAAAATAGCATGTGAGGACCTTCAAAATGTCCTCACTTTGCAACAACTGGTCCTCAATTTGATTGTGAAATTGGAAAAATGGTCCTCACTCTGAGGTACACCCAGACCTATGAAAAATTTAGAGATGCCGCTAACCTTACAGTTTTTGTACCGTGGGAGGAAGCCTGAGTACCCAGAAAGAACCCACGTGTGCACAGGGATAACATGCAAACTCATGCAAAAAGACCCCGGGCCAGGGATCAAAGCCTGAACATTCTTGCTGCAAAGAAACAGTGCAACAAACTGCTCCACCGTGCAGCCCCATCTGAAAAGAATGTTCCCTTTTAAAGCTGCTTCACACAGTTCTGTTGTTTAGTTTTGGCAATAGCCTCTTTCATGACATACCATGGATACAACAGATGAGTTATGTGACAGCAGCAGATGGAGATTTCCATTTTCTAAGTATGATCTTAAATAAAACAGAAAGGGTTTAAGACATAGAATTGTTTTAAGGGGCAATGAGAAAGCAATTCAAATAATTTATTTACTTCAATATCACAGAAAAATGTCATCATGGACAAATAAAAGAGTCAAGCTTAGAGAGCAGACGAGGACAAAAATATGGAACAATTCTTTAGCACTACACGTGGCTACTTCAGTTGCAAAACTACAGAAAAGGGTTGTGCTTCCTGCGTCAACAGATGGTGTAATCCTGCATATGTAACTGAGAAGGAATTTCCTTGCACCTCACGCGGTGGACTGTTTCACTGTTGGCCATGCTGTTTACCTGTGAGAAGTCACATTTAAGATGCTAACATTTGACATCATGATCACATGCTTCAGACACAACACCCCAATGCTTTCGTTGTGACATGCTGCAGATAAATATTGTTTACCTGTTTTTCTGAGGACTCTTCGTAGCAAAAAAATATTTTTCTATCCAATTCATTTTGATGAACTAGATAGTTTCTGACCATCATCTAAGTTAGCAACCAAGGGGCCACATCAATGTGAAGAAATATTCCATACCAGTTATTCAGCTAAAAGTTATATGGATTTATGCAAAAGAATGATTCGTGTTTTTCATATGCATATGATTTTACTGCACAATAAAGCAGTTTTGAAAACAGACACCCGCACTTGAACTGACTATACTTTTATGCAGTTGAAGAATATTCATTAGTCACTTTTGACCGGTGAATTTTTCTAACTGGGCTGCTTAGTGACACAGTTGGTAGCACTGCTGCCATGCATTAATAGGTTTCCACATTCAATTCCAGGCTCAGAGTCTTTCTGCATGGAGTTTGCATGTTCTCCCTGTTTGTGTTTTATAATTTCATTCAATACAACAAAACCTAAAACATTAATATTGTGATGGAATTTAAACTTAAAGCACCGAACATCGTACAGCAGAGTAGTCACATGTTACATTTGCACTACTGTAGGCTAAAAATGTAATTATGAATGCTTATATATGTAAGCCAACGTAGTCCTGGCATTTATAGTGGGCTGATACACTTAGAGCCCATGTTGCCATACAAGGCTTATATAAGACTTTTACATCTTTGCGGCTCAGGACAGATATGTTTTTTTTTGCCCATTATGGCTCTTTAAATAGTTTGGTTTGCCGACAACTGCCATAAGAAAATTGAATAGCTGTAGGTAGTAAGGACCTTTTGTAGTGGTTGGTCTTATGCGGACTTGGAGAAGTCTTTCACTGAAGACACCCCCAGTAATACTGTTATCTGATAAAGAGGATGTTCACCATTTTCCAAAATGTTAATTTTATGAAGAAGCTTTCTTGATAAAATTATCTCAACAGGTTTTGGAGGAGTTCCTTGAAAAGAGCCGGATTCTCTATCAGCTTGTTGAGCTCAATTTAATTAAAAATAAATAATTTGCTCTGATGCTGTTACCCCAGCAGATAATGGCAGAAAATGTCACTCTCCACACTCTGAATCCTACTGCAAACACTGAGGGACCTAATCTTTCTCAAGAAGTCAAGTGTGTTCTGTCTGGTTATCCTGCCAATCTGTTACCAAGGTTAGCACAGAGGTTTCTATACTCTTCCACCACCTTCACACATTATAATTGTGTTATACCTCTTCTAAAATTTAAAAGGCCAACAAGGAAGGGAGAGACAAATATTTTATAAATAAGTACCAAATGTTGAAGACTGTGGTTAAAAATCAGTCATGGGTCAAAAAAAAGGGTACAGCACATGAGACATAATTGAATTTTGAACAGACTTGGAGGTCAGAGTGGATATTTAACCAGTTCTAAAGAAAAAAAGACTTTGCAAGATGTGTGCACGTTTCTAGAAGTAAACAATTCCGCAGATATTTACGGATATTGTTCCTTTATTTGGCATGTCCAGGCACGGCCCATTGGGAGGAGGCCTAGTGGATGACACAATGGAGGGACAATGTCTCTCAACTGGCCCGGGACCACCTCAGGCTGCTCCAAGAGGAGCTGGAGGAGGTGTTTGGGGACACGGGAGTCTGAGAATCTCTGCTGAGGCCGCCGTCCCATTGACCCCCTCCAGGATAAAGTGGGGCGATTATGAATTTGGGTAAGTTATTTGGTAAATTGAAATCTAAACATAGAATCATTTAGTTCATGTCATAAAACGGGACAGATGGACGCAGTATTTAAGGTGAGACATGCAATAGGAATGTTCAAAATGTTTATTAAAACAAAAACAGACAGAACAGAAATGCGCTGCTATGGAACTGTGACTGCAGCGACTGCAGGTGGCGAGGTGCAACCCATTACTGATTCTGTAGAGAGAAACACAGGTAAGTGATCACGATCATCTGGAAAGATGATAATTAGAATGAGTCACTTACCTGGTTTAACAGTACAGTACACTTAGGAACAGACAGATCTTGGTTCCAGGAATCCAGAGCACGAAGGCATGTTCAGAGTCCCGTGCGTCGAGCATCCAGCTCAGACAGAAACGCATCTTGGAGGCAAAATCCAGCAGGAGTCTAACAGAAATTCAGGCGAGCAGACAAGACAGGGCCAGTGGATGAGAGGGAACGGAATCAGGAAAACAGTATCACTAGGAAAGTGCTGAAACTCTCTCACCACTGGTTAGTGAAATAACTCACCTGATGACACTGGCTAAGAATAAACTCCTGACTGAAAAAGGGACAGTAACTCTGAAACTAACTAAAATTAACAAAACTGACTGACTGGAGAAACAGATCAAACAGGGAACAGAAAAACAGCAAACAATGATCCCTGATAACTGGAACTGAGCCCAATATAAGGGAAACCTGCAGGTGGATGAATGATAATTGGGAGATGGAAAGAGTTAAGCAGGTGAGGTTTAATTTTATATTAGATGCAACCATGATGCCCTTCAGATGAACTAAGCTGACAACAGATCCAACAAAACTTCCTCATTCAGCTAAAATACTAAGTTGAAAGTTTCTACTAACAACTATAAAGAAAAATGTCTTCCCCTGGTGGTAGCTTCTGAATAAGGCAACTATGAAATCAACGCAAAGTTTCAGAGGAAAATCTCAGCACTGGCAGATATAAATAGCTTAAAGATATTAACTTTGAATGCAAAAAATACATTTATTGTTCAGCTCTAGCACTGTAAAAATATAATTTTATCTGCTCTTTTTTTTGTTGCTTTTTTTCTTCTTACAACAGCAGCCTCACATGGGTGATTACATTAACAGGCCTTAATGTTTATACTAGAGTAACATTAAAACATTAGGAAATAGCTAAATAAACTAAGTCATTTCCAGGGAAGGCTTTTTTCTGCCCATTATCTGTCCTTATCGTTAACCGTGTCATATCAAACAAGCCTCCCAGTTTTATAAAACAGATAACATAACAGTCATTGACATTGTTATACTTGGGAAAAAAATCTTAGAAAAAATGACAAAATTACATTACAGTAACAGAGGAACATCAAAATGTATGGTGTTTTAATACAAATGCAGCCAGGGCTGAAAAATTAATTGGATGAATCAAGTTTTGAAATAATCTTCAACTAATTTAGTAATCGATTAATCGTTAACTGAAGTATAGAGACTTTGCCTATAGCTGACAGAGCAAACTTACAGCAGAAATTATGCCAAGATTGTAAAAACATATATACAAACATCTTGCATTTAAGATTAAAAAAAGTCTGTCAATATTTTCTATCCAGAGCTCAATTGGAAAAGATAGAATTTTGCCTGGAATAAATTCTTGAAAATGTTCTCTAAGAAATCTGTAGCTATCCGATTATTGATCAAAAAAAACAAACAGACTAATTGATTTGCCAAATAATCGTTAGCTGCAGCCCTAAATGCAGCCGCTGTACTTACAAAACATTTTAAAGTAACTTTACAAAGATTCTGTCACCAAACGGGACAGATGGACCCAGCATTCAAGGCGAGTCAGATAATGGGATGTCTCAAAACATAATAATAAAACAGAATAGAACGGGACGCGGGCTGCTGAGGAAAAGCGACCACAGTGGCTGAAGAAGTGGGATGGGGCACCGTCCAATAACACACTCTGGAGGGAGAAACACAGGTAAGTGATGGCAATGTCCTGAAAGGCGATGATTATCCATGTGAGTCACTTACCTGGTTTAACAGTTCAGTCTATCCTCTCCGAGGAAGGCAGGATCCAGCCGATGGACTGGCAAACCAGATTTATCTCTGAGCCTTCCAAAGTATCCCAAATACAGCAACCCCAGAGAGCAGGCATGAGACGATCCAGGTCAGAGAAACAGTTCAGAACCGGACAGTTCCGAGAAGTCCGTAGCTCGATCAGGGGTTTTGATCCGAACAGGAACAGGCCGATTCAGGGTTCCAGGAATCCTCAGAGCGTGAAGGCAGGTTCAGAGTTCTATCAGTCCAAGTTCGAGCTCATACAGAGACACGCAGATGAAGACAGGAATACTTAGTGGTAGAGAGAAACATAGACAAGACATGGTTCCAGGATAAATGCCAAACTTTAAACTGGTCTCCACCTGGGAGCCAGGCTTACTGGAATTAAAACAGACCTTCCCTGCGTTCCGAGCCAAAACCCTGAGGGCTCAGTGGAGAAGAGCTGAAACACAGCCAGACAACAGGAGACAAACATTAAACCCTCTCACTCCACTGGCCTCCAAGAGTCAGGACATGAACCAGGAACATAACAACTCTTATAAAACAAACATGAATAACTTACACGAAAAAACTAAGATTACACAAATAAACTAAGAAATACTAATGAATAGAAGAATACAATAAGAAATTCACAAATATGATCTGGCGCCGATCGCTGGGCTGAACTGTATATATAGCAGAGGAAGCAGGTGAATAAGATAAATGATAATTAGAGAGCAGGGAGGGAAAGACAGGTGAATGAAGTGAATAATCAGAGAAGCAACCAGAGCTGCGATCATGACAGATTAAATTGAGTTTAAACTCTCTGAATAGCCCAAAGCTTACAGATAACAACATGGTGATGCCTTTTATTAAACATATATTTCTAGTCATCTTTTTAAGGTTCTTTTATTCTGTATTTTTCAGTGGTTTTAGCTGCTTTGGTTGCACTTCCTTTTAGATTTTTGTGGTTGCTTTGCATCCTGTTTCAGTTGGTGGAGTTTGTTTTTTTTTGTTCACAAAGTAAAGCTCCCACACCTTTTCCCTTACGCCTGTTTCCTCTACTTGGTTTTACCAAACAATATTTTATAATTCAGGTTTTCAGGTAGTTTACCAGTTGAAATATGCCCTTGAGACATTGATCTGTGATTAACTGAAATTAAACTAAAGATTTCACAATAAAAGGCTGATAATTCAATGAATACAAATGTTTAGTTATGACCCAAGCCTACCTGAATGTATGGTTCAATCATAAAATGGCCCTCGAGTCTAGTGGCAAAGCAGCCGCAGAACATTACATCAAAGCAACAATGTTTAGTTTTCAGCACAATGTTTTTTTCTGAAATGGTCCATATCTTTATTCAAGTAGCAATGCAGTTTATCTTTCATTGAATCAGCCCTTAGAAATTGTTTTTCCAAAGGATTTTAAGGGTCCTTCTCAAGCTTGTTGGGTGAATGTTGAACAACCCTTGGTTTTAATTTTCTTGTCAGTAAAGGATGGAAAGAAATTAAAGAATGGAAAATTTAAGATTCTCTAAAACAAAAACAAAAAAACAACATTAACAACAAGCAGCTTTGTCCCCCAAAAAAACAAAACAAAAAAACTTTTAAAGATATCAAACCTAACCCTTTACTCATGCTGTACTTCTCACCATTTAAGGAGTCAAACATGAACCATACCTTTTTATTAGAGTTAAAAAGTCACCTCCATGACTCAGTAGCTCATGATCCCCCTTGTGTTACCCCATCTCTCCTGTAAATCACATTGCACACTTCCTCTTTCTTCTTTACTGCACACATATATTGTTAAAACACACAAAGCAGGGTGATAGCGTCGACAAAAGAGCAGGAATTTCAGCAAAAACAGTTTACGATAGAGGGAAGGAATCGAGAAGGGCAATGATTTATGGACACAAACTCCATATCTGATGTAAAGAGCTAAAGTATATTTAGACACCTTAATTCAGTTTTCTTAAAGATTTTCTGGGTATTTATCCAGCTAACGCTCAGTGATAGCTCACTACCAGCAGCAACCAAATTATGATTTTGGTTTTAAACTGATTATCGCAATTTCTCCGATTCGTCATTTTTGAGGTAAGTGGTTGAAGCTTGTCTTTCATGTGTGATTTCGGTCATTGCGGTATGATTGTTCATTCTGTTGTTCGCATGCGTCTGTGACAATGAAGCTAAAGTACTAAAAAACCTAATGTAAGTAAGTTAAATAACCGTGTTTAAATAATGTTTATGAAATGATTAGAAAATTCCAACCACAATTTTGAGATTAGGAGCTTTTTGCTTGTAGATTAAAATCTTTAATGACTTCCTGGTCTGAGTTGATTTTACTGAAAAAAGGTTAGAGGAAATATTAAGGCACGATAAAAAATAAGGTCTTTTGAAATGAAGAGAAAAAGGAAAATATAAAATGAAATTTTATGAATTTGTTTGCTGTAAGAAATATATTACTCACTGAAATAACTTTTTAAGGGTTTTGAAATGTTATCTGTCTGCTTGATGATCTGACTAAACTATGATCTCCTCTCTTTTTTGTTGGTAGCTAGTATTTTATATTTATTTTGTTTTCATATAAACTTTTAAAAAAGGGGAAGGAAATCTCTCTGTCTGCTTCTTGGTTTAATTTATGCTTTACGTTTGTGAAAAGCTCAAGACCATAGAATAAGGTATGTCCTATTAATATATGTTAGTGTTCCAAATGTAGATCAAAGTGGGCGTTGGCGCCCAAAAAACAAAATGGATTACTTTGCCTAGCTAGTCCTGGGTCAAATAAGCAGGACAGGGTACAACCAATAACCAAGATACCTGAGCAATTAAAAAGATTATTTTATCATTTGTTGTGAATTAATGATATATTTAAATTGATTATATTAGAAATTCAAGGGATTAACCTAAAAATTTCTTAAAAGATATTTCTGACATACTAGAATAGGATTTAAAATTTGAATGCAGAGCTAGAATTGTCTAGTCATATATCTGCTTTCTTCTGTGCTTCTTTAGCACCATCACCTCAATAATAAATCTTACATTGTATTAATAATCAATATTCATCTAAATGTTGTGCAAGTTCACCAGAAGATAATGAATGTCTTAGATAACTATATCTGAAAGCTATAGGTAAATTATAGATCATTTAAATTGAGTGTAAAAATGATTATGAATGATTATTGGTTGAATGATTATAACTTTTAACATTTTCTCTTACACCAGGGTTGTTATTGTTTTACAGAAAGGTTGGATTCCTAGATTGGCTTTTGAAATCCAGCTGCCTTCACCAGTTTTATAATTTATAATATGGCTACCGGCAGAGTTATTAATCACCAACCAAAGAAATCTGTCTTTGTCACCTAGTGAAGTGATAAATCATTCACTACATAAAAAAAAACCCAAAAGACCACAGGTTAAAATACAATGGTAACTTTATTAGCTAATAATCACACAGTATTATCGTAGCGGATTACTAGGCAAACACTACTGAAAATAGCTAAAAGCTAAAACACTACTGAAAATAGCTACAAAGCTATTTTAATAGCTACAAAATAGCTACAAAGCTATTTTCAGTAGTGTTTGGCCAGTTATGCCAGTCCAGCCTAACACTTCAATTAAATGAAAAAGAGGAATTAAGCAGGCAGAAGCAGACAGCATGCATCATCCAGTCAGGCTCAATGAGCATTAGCATTCAGTTCAGAACTCTTAGGCTGTGTCTGAACATCTGCCCTAAACTCTAGATTCCTCAATCACTATATAGAGTGGGGACTATATAGTGGCCTTTATGGTGAACACAGTTAACTGACGGTTCGGACAGATGATCACTACTTTTCACTCCCTGTTGGTCAATTAACTCCTCCTCCCCCACCTGTGGCATCTTCATTATTAGTCGCGGTTGACGGGTAGCGACAGCCCTCTGGCAACAGCGGGCCACTGTGACAACAAATTCACTAATGCTTTTCGAGGAGAGCTCTCCACTTACAGCATTCTGGGATATATCTGCTCATTTGGTGACCATGGATGATCACTACTTTTCAAGGTGCATTGTGGGAACTTTTTCATTCACTAGACGTTTAGAAACTCACCTAAAATGGCGTAACCGCTATATAGGGCCCTATATAGTGATTACCTATTTTCTCCCAAGCAGAATATCTATTAAGCATCAGATGAAAGAGGGGAAATTATGTTTACTTGTTGGTTTTGTGTAATGGAGGAGGCGGGGTGTTCGGTTCCGCTTGGTCCGATTAGGTTGATCATGTTCCGGGGAAGAAGTCTGCCTCGATTCGGCCCAGGAAAACAGCTCTTGCAAAAGGTAGCTTTAGAAGAGATTTGAATTATTCTGATGGAAACCACAAAATAAAATTATGCAGGGCTTAATTTTGTCCCTCACAGTTGGCTTGGAAGAGGAGGGCTCCTTCAAGGCACTGAATAGCTTTGTGACAGCAGCCCATGCAGCAACAACACAGCCCCAAACAGTAGTGGAACAGATGGAACAGGGTCTGGTGGTTTCACAGTTCAGAACTCGTGTGGCAACAATTGGGCCTGGCTATTTCATGGGTTGTCCAGAAATGGAGTTTCTAAACTGCTTCAGCAGGCGGGTTCACAATACACTGAGTTCAATCTGGTTTGAAACCCTTAAAAAACAAGGTATTACATTTAGCTCTTCTGAATTGTAGGCAGGATGCAATCTGATTCAACCAGCCAACATAGACTCTTCTCTGGACGGGTTTTTGGTTGGTACGACGTAGCCTTCAGCTGAGAGCCCACTTGTCTTGCCTCACAGAATCCGCAGGTCACTGGTTAAAGATACTGTTTAGATGGAGTCAGATGCTTTAGTAAACTCTGTCGCGGGATGTGGCATCAGGGGGTATCGCTCTTGCTTACATCACTGAAAGTTGATCCACAAAGTAAATTATAGTACAATAACTAATTTAATAAAAACGGTTTCTGTGCAGCCAGCTTTGACAAAAGCACTGATAATTTAGATTCAGATATAAAGTAAACTAGTTAATCGTTTATTTGTTAGGAAGAGAATGTAAGCTTAAACACAAGCTGCTAAATTAGGAAAAGAATTAAGATTTGAAAGCATTTAAAAAGGTTTACTATTAACCTAAGGCTACAGGATCTATAAGTGACCTAAGATATATTACGGACACCGTTAAAAATATATTTCTACAGTATTTTAGATGAGTAAGCAGGATTTACAGCTTACTATCTGAAGATCAGTAAGACAGTACCTACATCTAAAATAATCTTTGAAAGGAAGTGGTGGGTGGAGCTGAGAGCATGCAGCCAGATCCAGCAAACTCAAACAGCACATGTCAAAAACAAGCATGCAGTCAAAATGTAGGGGGAGCACTGCAAACTGTCTTGTTGTTATTTTTAATAATTGTAAAGTGGGCATTGTGTTTCTCTTTTCTGAGAAGACAATTTTTTTTATCATTTATCATTATCTTGATTTAGACGTGTGAGTGAGGGCATTTGACAGCAGGGCGAGGCTGGAAGTTATGAAGTTATGTAATGAGGATGAGGTTTTTTCACATTCCTTGTCATCAGAGTTTGATGGAGGTGTTGTGGAACCTGGTGGGCCAGAGCCTTATTAGTCTGAGCTGCTGGCTCAAGGGGCTGACTGAGCAATGCTGGAAGCCACAACTGCTTAGCCAGTGAATGACAGAATGACTAACCACCAAGATATATCTCTGAGTGAGATGGTTTCATGCATGAACCCATAGCTATGACAACATTTGCATGTACCAGTCACATATGTCCGTACTGTCCAACAATAGGAAATTTTATTTGCAATAGCTCCTGTTCAACATAGAGTAGCAGAGAAAGCATTTCATAGACAACTATAGGCATATATCCAATTAAATATTGCCTGCGGCACTACAAACTATTCATTGGCTCTAAAATATTAGGCAAAACTATACGAGGTATGCATTCCAAAAACGTAAAAAAACAATCCTTTGTTTCCAAGTTCGAAACTTTCGAACTTGGAGAGGAAAATCTCCCTTTTAACAAGAAGAAACCTCCAGCAGAACCAGGCTCAGTGTGAGCGGCCATCCATCTAGGCCGACTTGGGTTCAAGGAGACAGAAGCAGAGATACAGGAAGAAAGCAGAGATACAAAA
>NW_015151238.1:370502-379549 GCF_000732505.1 Cyprinodon variegatus | reverse complement strand
AGGGGTGCTGGTGCCTATCTCCAGCAGTCAATGGGCGAGAGGCGGGGTACACCCTGGACAGGTCGCCAGTCTATCGCAGGGCAACATCGCAGGGCAACATCGCAGGGCAAGAGTTTCCTTCCTCAGATGCCTTAACCGCTGCTACTCTGATCCATCATTGTTTCAATGGAAGCTATTTGAAGCTATCCCACTCTCTTTCCTGAATACCCTGTGTTCTGAGTTGTGACATAATCGGGCAAAAGAGGAATCTTTCTCTGCAGATAAAGCTTTTGTTTTCTCCAAATATTGTTATAAGCATACTCCCAAGATGCCTGGAGTGCCTAACATCCTGTTATTTTAACTGCTCTTCAATCCAACTAAAATACGACCCTGCTTCTAAGAATCTGAATCAGAAATACTTTTTTGTCAGACACATTACAAGATTAAAGCCCATCAATATCAGTGAAAAAACTGAATTGAAAAATATTGAATATTAAAAATATGTGAAACAGTGTAAACATGAGGAGATCTGTACTAGTGTACAGTCTTAAACATTTCTTTAAATTTTGTCAGAAATAAATGTAATATATGTAGAATAAAGATAAATGTGTATGAGTATATTGCCCATCAGAGGTTGTAATGTTGCACATGCATTGGGATTGTATTAGGGAAATATCAGTGCATGTCAGAGTTCAGAATTTTTAAAGGTTTTAGGAAAAAATTGGTCTTTTTGTGCTTGTCCTAATGTTTCTGTAGCGCCTACCTGAGGCCAACAGAACAGTTCCATGATGGGAGCTCTGAAAGATTTGGCTCTGCTGAGGCAGAGGGAGGTATAATGGAGGGGAAACGGCGGCTATTACCTTCTTTGCTGCCTTCAAATCTCTCTGCAGTTTTTCCCTGTCAGGACAGGAGTCTTCTGTTAATTTTTTTAGAGAAACTTTGGGCTTTTGTTTTTAAAATTTTCTTCTCTAATTATGTAATTGTACTCTAAGCTTTAGTCTTGAATTGGAGAAAAATTTATAGGGCAGATTTTTACACTAAGAATATCTAAAAAAGGCTAAATTGATAATTATTCTAAGGGACAATCTGGAGCTACAAGCTGAGGAGCCACCAGGAAATGCATGTTTGGTCTCTATTAAGCTGCATAAGCTGTAGCTGTTTTAATTGTTTTTTGACATTTCTTCCATAGCCTTTGATTCTCCCAAAACGGTGCACTGGTTTGCATTTGTATGGGCCTGATTTTCATTCATTATTCGCTAAGCCTGTATTGATCAGAGTGTTTGCCGGGAATGTGCTGCATTGCTGAGTGCCCTGATTAAAGTATACTTCAGTATACCAAAGAAAAAAGTTTATTCTGACCAGAGGAAAATAATATCTGATGAAAATCACTTCGGGGAGTAAAGTTTCCTGTAGAAAAATCCACCTCATTATTTAATCTTCTTTAAAAGGTCTGTAGGCCTACTTATTTTCACACTTGCTGAATATCAACCACTTTTTCTTCTTTACCGACCAGTAGGGCTGGGCGATAGGACGATACATATCGTACGGACGATAGAAAAGCGTCTATAGTGCTAATTCTATTCAGTCGTTTCTAACACAATTTTATCTCGTATTCAAGCAAATATTTCCCATGGTAGACTACGACGAACGTATTAGTGTAGCCAGGTAGCCTACACACAGCTTATGAATGATAAACACGATTTTTTTTTTATTCCACAAAGAAGCGCCGTCCTGTGGTTTTGCAACATCACGCTTCTTTACGGCTTTTGACTCATGCGGGTTTGTGACATGCTTTACGTTACTTAACTCATGAGAGATCGGGAAACAGGAGGCTGAAGTATTAAACCCATGGACGAAACAAACAGAGACAGCTACACAGGCAACCCAAGATGAAACTTTTTTACCAAAAAGAGGGCACACGCCTGTGATTACGTGACATTTTGGATTTAAGAAGTCTGACGCGATGCAGACAACGGTCATTTGCATACTATGCTACAAGACTGTTCCCTCACCCCACGGCAACACCACAAACCTCTTCTATCACCTAAAGAAGAACCACAAAAAGAATACATAAGGGTCCAAAAAGTGTGAGTTAAAGCAAGTTGTAAAACAGCGGGAGGAAGTTGGAAAAATAAATAAATAATTCGACAGAAACGAGAAAAGATTTCTACATTACAATGTATCCTTTTTGTTTGCACTTTTTAGATGTATGATACCTTAAACAGTTTACAGTTATATTCAACCCTGATTTATTTAATTTTCATCATTTATTTTGCTATTATGGTATGCAATCTTTGCACTACAAGGTTACGGATTTCAGAAACGTGAAAAACGATTTATTTTTGTAACTATCTTGTTCAAAAATTTGTGCTTTTCTACTCAGAAACTTAATAAACTAAACATTAGTGCACTTTAATTTATTTATTTGGGTAATTTAATTTAAATGCCTGTAGGATTTTGAAAAAGTTGAAGGATATTGTAGCCTACCTCCTCCTCTTCTTATGCACATATATTGCTGCACTACAATTTATTTTTCTAATTTGTGACAGTTCTATAAATGTCACTTCAAAATAAAGCTGAAAAAGTAAGCAATTATATTGTTTTGTCATATTTTTCAGAGATTCAGGCATATTGCAATATATATCGTTATTGTGATATAAAATATCACAATAACATATATATGTTTTTTTTCCATATTGCCCAGCACTACCGACCAGTGAGGATATTGTCCTGCCACATGATAGATCAAAAAGCAGCTGTTTTATCTAATATATATGTAGCCAGGGCATTTCGTCCCTGAAGGAGGGTGCTGTGCACTCCTCCTCTTGTCCATAGAGGGAAGACCTTGTGACAGAGCGCAGCTGGTTTGTCAGTGAGAAAGGTAATCAGCATTTACATTTAAAAGCGGGTAGATTCCTGAGGAGATCAGATCCCAGGCTGATGATTCCCACAGAGGTATGTTTGACATCAAGTGTGAGTTGGGTTTAGAACTATTGCTGATTCATCCTCTTGATTATTGTAGGTAACACATTTCTAGAGAGTGAAGTATAGATCACCATTGACTGGTTTCACTTTACGGAAGGAAGAGGCAGTTTCTTATTACCTGGCTACTTAAGTTGCTCGTCTAACTTGATCTCTTTTGTGTGTAGGTTGGTCTGCTACTGTCTTGTTTAGTTGGTGTTAGGGTCCTTCTTAAAAACTGCCTGACGAACCAGATGTTTAGGCACATTTTAAGTAATTTCTAAGTAATTTACAAGAAATTAGTGTTTCAAATGACTCATGCCTAACTGGCCTTAAACAGAAGGCAATTTGATTTTTTTTTCTTTTCTTTTGGTTGAATCTCCTTAAGTTTTTTTTTTATTGTTGTCGTTGTTAAAAATCACCATTCTAATGTAGAGTACTTTGTGGTTTGAAAAAGGCTGCACATATTGTAGTTCATTTCAAGCTAAGCTGTTAATGTTTTCTTTCTTTTATTCATTGCACTTCCCTTTCCTTGACTATGACTGACTGTTTCAAACTAACTCAAAGATGCAGTAAAAATGGGGGTATAGGAGAATTTGATATCAAGGTTTTTATGTGCTGTTTACCATTGTAAGTTTTCAAAGTGTACCATTGTAGACTTTGTTTTGTTTTACATTGAAATAACAATCTTTTAAGCAGTAAACTGTGTTTTTATTGTGTGTGTTTGTTGTACACATCTGTATCACCAACATGGAACAGAATTGGAAGGTATTTGATGCTCTGCTATATTTGGCCCAGAGAGAGCATTTACTTTTGCCTGTCAGAAGGACACTTGCTTGGTTTAAAAACCTGTCGTCTTGATTATTGGAAATGATCGTTGTGGAATGAAATTAGCTAACATGAAAATGTAAAAACTTGTACAGTAACATTAAAGTTGCACCATTTGGGTCGAGTTAATGTTAATCTGCATAGTTAATCTACAAGCAAAAATATTCACTTCCTTTTTTTCTATATTAACAGAAAACTTTCTTTTGACAGAGACACATGCAAGGCGAGACAAGTTTATTTATATAACACATACCATTAGCAAGATCCTTCAGGGTGCTTTAAATGAAAGAAGTATATCACAGTCACAGGAAGGCACTTTAATGAGCATGTGGCTCCTAACCTCCTGGGACCTGGGCAGCCAGGTAACCGGTGGGAACCTGGCAACATGGCCGCAGTTAATCTGTGTTTGATTCTGGTTCTGAGTATGCAGAACTGACTTTAGCCAGAAGACCTGAGAGGTCTGGGTGGCTGACACACTGATAACAAGTCTAACATATTTTGGTGATAAGTTATTCAGTGATTTACAGACTAATAGTCCAAAAAGATTTTAAAGTATAGCCTGTTCTCTGAGATATGACAAACTAGTCTAATGGAGCGTAGGTGGAACTTCAACTGAAGAAACTCATTGCTTTCCTTCATCCAGCTGCGACAGGGCCAATCAGCTTTGAACCACACATCCACGAAAGCCAATCAGCATCCAAAGTTCAACTTAAAGGCCTCCGATACGCACCTGTCTGCTCCTGTGTGCGGGCGGCGGATGCGCTGTGTGACTTCATTCAGAGGACACCGTTTCAACCCACCTCCATCCCCTCCTTAACCTTCATAGCTAAGCTTCATTAGAGTGTCATTCCTGTTGGACTCTTACTGCGTTTCATGTCTCATCTTAACCGGTCCGGAAGAAGACCGCCATGTTGAGCCTGGTTCTGCCAGAGATTTCTTCCCAATGGGGAGTTTTTCCTCTCCACTGTCGCTCAATGCTTGCTTATCATGGACAGGTTCTCTCAACCTATGTTATCCAACTGGACTTCCATCTTCCAGGTCTCTCAGTGAAGCTCTAGTATCAGCTCATGCAATCAATCCACTGGATCTCCCCATAAGTTCAGCATAACGTCTCGCTAACCAGCAGTCTACAGACTGACCAACTTCATCTATCTCCACTCCACCACCAGTTTCAGGCCTGGGGATAAACAGCCCTATTCTTTGCTCCTGTTCATATATATCTATCAAAATGAAGCACTATGTTTCCTGCCAAGATCTGAGCGCCAAAGACAAAGAAATTGTATCAATAAATTTTTCCTAATTGTCTTTTCTCTTTGTGTGAGTTTTTCAGATTGTAATGACTTTAGAACTGGGCTGAAGTTGCTCCGCTTTCTTAGTTTCCGGGCAATAGTATTCTGGATCAATTTCAACTGTCTGATTGATTTTTCAGACATACCTGTAAAGACACAGTTTGAGTAATCAAGTGTAAGATAAAATAATGAGTTTGTTTGATAAGGTCCTGCTGAGATATTATACAGAGTCATTTAATCCTGCAGATGTTTTTAGGTTATAGCAGGGCAACTTTTTTTCTGGCTTTATTTGCCTGAAGGTTAAGGTCCATGCCCATACCTAGATTTCAAGGCTAATTGGGGTTTTCTGGCGCTGTTAACTGAAGATGTGTTCTTACTGTTAAAACAATGTCTGAACAACGGTTTAGACTTTTTTTTTGCTTTGTTATGAATCACCTAAAGAAAACTGGCTCATCCATGTGGATATTTCTTTATGTGCTTGAATGCGTTCACAGTCACCAGAGAATATCGTGATGTATAGCTGTCCAAGATTTTGAAAAGCTACACACGTGCAAGGCGGGGAGAAAAAAACGAAGAAAAACTCCATCTGATTCTTTATGATAGACTTACTGATGAAGTTTTATAAACAAAAGAAAGAGTGGCATCTTGTAGGCGTGCTATCGATGCCCTTTGTAATGTGTTTGTCTCTACCGTTTCTGCTACTCCTGTTATACTTGAGCAAAATGGTACAGCACATGAGAACTACTTAACTGTTAGAGATTTTCATTGTCATCAGGTCTACCTTTCTTTTTTGTTTTTATTTATCAACTCCTGTATTCTGACTTCAGACATGCTATTGCAAGGCTTAAAAATCTTGCTTGGAGGCTATGAAGGATGATTTAACACTGACCTTGGTTGGGTAGGCTCAAATCATTGGAGAAGTGGGTGGATGAACTGGTGGAATGCACTGAAGGCTTGGGAAACAGGAAGGACAAAAAATATTTTCATTGTTTGGCTCCCGGAGGCTGCTGAGGGAAACGATCACATCTGTTTTTTTGAGTTTTGATCACCTGAACTTTGCAATATCAAAGCTAAAGCGGGGCATGTTGAGCTGGACAGAGCAATACCGTATTACAGCTGAGACACCACTCTAACCGTTATGGCCAGAGATCATTTTCTACGATGGTGCGGTTCCATAACATCCAAGACAGCTATTTTTCATTTAAGGAATACAAAATTGATAGAAAAATGTGAGTTTTAATGAGACTTCATCCTGTAGAGCAATTAATAATCTGTTTTGTTTCTTTTTATCAACAGGGGTACTTTGATATTAAAAGGATGAAACATTGCCCCTGGAAGCCGGGACTTCTCTTCTGCATCATCTGTCTTTTTTCTTTATGTCTTCAAAATGGATGGCCTGAAGCAAGTAATCGCAACTACTGGAGAAGCAAAGGAAATGTGACTGTCCTGCTTTGGCACTGGCCTTATGGACATCCTTATAGTCTGGAGGGTGATGTATGCTGGGATTTCTACAAAATAGCAGACTGTAAACTGGTGGACAAGCGCTCCTTTTTCCCCTCAGCCAATGTTGTTGTGTTCCACAACAGAGAACTGAAAGATGGTACCCAGAAACTTCCCACCGAGCTCCAACGGCCTCAGGGCCAGAGATGGGCCTGGATGTCCCTGGAATCTCCTGCTCACAACGGAAACCTACAGAAGTTTGCAAATATCTTCAATTTGACAATATCCTATAGAAGGGATGCTGATGTGAGCATACCATATGGTGAACTGCTACCTTCGGAGTTGGGAGGTAACCTGGTGAATGACAGTCACATAAATAAGACCTCTTTGGTCTGTTGGGTGGTCAGCAACTACATGAACCACTACAAACGGACACAAGTGTATAGAGAGCTCAGGGCCACAGTTCCTATAAACGTTTATGGCCGTTGGAATAAAAAGCTCCTCTCCTCTGCAGACCTCTTACCAACAATCTCTCGCTGCTACTTTTATCTGGCTTTTGAGAACTCACAGGCAAAGGATTATATCACGGAGAAGCTTTGGTATAATGCTTACAAAGGAGGAGCTGTACCTGTTGTACTGGGACCCCCCATAAGTGACTACAAAGCTGTGGCTCCAGATCATTCTTTTATCCACGTTGATGACTTTGCATCAGTGCAAGAACTAGGAAAGCATCTTCAAAGACTTGCAAAGGACAGAAAGCGATATGAGGAATATTTTAAGTGGAAACAAAACCAGAGAGTTAAAGTCTATAGAGACTGGAGGGAAAGGCTTTGCAAGATCTGTTTACAGTACAACTATTTACCTCAGCATAAAATTTATTCAGATTTAGAGGCCTGGGATAAAGCTTATTCATAACTATGAGAAACTGTGGCTGTATTTGACATTTTTACAGCAGCTATTGTTTCCAAGTTCGCACTCTACCAAAAGGGTAAATGAAAAGTGAGAACAGTTTACCACTGAATAAATAAAAAAATTAAAAAATTAAAAATAAAAACTTTAAATACTGTTAATGTTCACAAGTGATGAGGAGGTATTTATGTTGTTTCCTTAGCATGGATATTTATTAGGGCAAAACAAATCAGCAAAAAACCAAATCAAAATATATGATAAGAAGAACTAACTGGAACTTTAAATAAAAATAAAATCTTGTTTGCATCAACTGAAGACTAATCACTATTAATTAGCAAATGGGTAAAAATGACACCAATATAAACTTACCCACAAACCTATCTGTGAAAAGGTCATAAATAATTAGCCTTTCTGGATTCTACTCATTCCAAGTTCCACTTGTCCCTTTGATACTAAATATTTTCAAATGTTTTCCATAGTTATGTTAGGCTGTATATAACCCAAATCAATGGTATAAATTATCTATATCATGCTTTTTTTAAGACTGTCAAAGTCACCTCTAGTTAAATATATTTAAAAAATTACTCCTTTAGAAATATGTGGGTAATAATTTCTTTTGTTTAACTTTAAACTGGAGATCATTGAAGCCCGACTCACATCAGATGGTTGAAGCAAAAACTGATATGAATAATAATAAAAAATAAAGTTTATATTTATTCTTTTATATTTGTTAAATATATATTTAAATTCTTTACTTTTTTAACTGGATTTCTAGAACATTTTTTTAATTTCTTGATGAACATTGCATCTGTAATATTTGACTAAAATGGGGACTGGGTTTGAATTGTGTCACTCTCTAAGTTAAATTAAAGTGTATGGCTTATAACCCTGTTACCGTGTCACTTCCATTACACATTGTGTAGAAGCCAGTAGAGTCCAAACATTTAATTTTTAACATCTGTTATCATGCTATATATATATATATATATATATATATATATATATATATATATATATATATATATATATAATACTATTATTGTTGCAAAACATAAATAACAAAGACCTGTTAAAATGTGTGAAAGAGCTCCACCCAGTGGACTTCTGTGGTAATTACTGGAAACTTCCTGAAGCAAATCGAAAAAAAATTTATTTCTACTAAGAGGGATTAAATAAACAAACAAACAAACAAAATTTTTCAAGGCACAAAGAATAATACTATCCATTGGGAAATAATTGATGTCCTGCTATATCTATATATGTCGGGATGTTGCTTGTATAAAATGTTCAATTCACTAAATTTAGTTGATCATAAAAAAAAAAATCATATCATAGAAATTCATTTTGAAAGTTTTGTGGAATTAGCTTTTGGAAGAATTATAAATTCAGATTAATCTTCAAATAAAATCCTCTTAATCCTAAACACAGGACAACATTCAGTGAAAGGATTGCTTGAAATCTGGTGCATAGATGTTATTATTTAGAAACTTTTAAAACTATACTGTGTTGTGTTAATCATAGAAAAAATATTTAACACGTTTTATTTTCTATATTTGAAGAATAATTGGACAGAAAAAGAAAAAAATAGGGAAATGATTGTTGGAGAAAGCTTAATTCGGAGTACCTAATAAAATGTGTGAA
>NW_015151238.1:368579-369280 GCF_000732505.1 Cyprinodon variegatus | reverse complement strand
ATTAAAAGCTGACCAGTTAAGGCAAAGGCAAACCTCAACCACAACTACAGCACCAGGAATTGTTCAAAATCAATATGCATGTAATTACCAGATAAGACGGATCATAAAGCACTAAAATGAAATATATCACACTCACCATAGATGCTGATTATTTATAAACAAAATCCATCCTTCTGTCTTTACGCAGGATGATATATCTCCTTTTAGTATCAGCCATTGAGGCCAGAAAACTTTTTAAAAACCAAATCTAAAATGCAGATTTTTGCTAGCTTAAATTGGCTGTAAACATTTTGCTCTAATGGACCAAACAAAGGAGAGAAAATGGTGACGTAGGGGTGGGCCCTGTAGCTGTCCCTATGGGGAATATCCAAAATCTGATTGGTTGAAGAAAACATTCCTCTCATATTAAGATCACCAGATCTGATCCAAAAGAGAAAATCCTGTTGGACGAGGTCGTAGCATTTAGCTCTCATTGAAAGTCAATGGGAATAATCACACCTGACATGATTTTGCACAAGGCGGCTTACATGGCTCCACTGAGAAAGACCCTATGTCTATTTTAGTTGGACTACACAGCAATTTAGCCGCCATTTCATCGGTCTGACACCAAGAGAGACGAGGTTACAAAGTACAACACATCAGCTTTGGGGGAAAATACAAAATAAAATCTGTTAATCGCACAGGAAAAAGGTCAATTTTTT
>NW_015151238.1:364893-365528 GCF_000732505.1 Cyprinodon variegatus | reverse complement strand
ATTTCTCTGATGGTATCCAATTGCTTGTAGACCTCAGCAGGAATATTTGCCATGGGTTTTTTGGTAAAATTGTCAAAGGTTCTTACCAGTTCACTAATCGTTGTTTGTTTAAAGAGATCAAATTGCACAGCTGGCATAGATGCAGTTTTGCTGTAGACAGCCATATCCATTTGATTGCGCTTCTGTCGAGTATGCTCTTCTTTTATGGGTAAGGCCATCTTACTTATAGGTCTAAACTCTGTTTTAATCTCCTCTGGTTGAAATCCTCCAGTTTCTGCCTCACACATTGATTTTGTACTGAAAGAACTGAGGTCTGATTCTGCTGCAGCTGATTTTGTGCTATTCTCTTCAGACTGTGGTGAGGGCACATTGCAAGGTTTCACTTTAATAAGTGTGCCAAGTGTCTTGGTCTTGATTAATTTCCCTTCATCTCCACTTTGTTCTGATGAATCCACATCCAGAGGACAGAGTTTGGATATTAATTGGTCTGATGCGGTGTAATTCAACTCTTTAGTAGTTGGGGAAGGCATGCCGCATGCCATCTCACCAAGTTTAACCACTGTTTGGATCTCCTCTGGTACCAGTCGTCCAATTTCATCCTCACGCCTTGACTTTGTTTTGAAAGACCTGAGGTC
>NW_015151238.1:330861-361232 GCF_000732505.1 Cyprinodon variegatus | reverse complement strand
CAAGTCTGTGGGTGGAGTTCTTTAACTGTCAGAGTTCTGAATTTAGAATGCAAGTCTCTGGGCGGAGTTCTTTAACTGTCAGACTTTTAAATTTAGAATGCAAGTCTGTGGGCGGAGTTCTTTAACTGTCAGAGTTCTAAATTTAGAATGCAAGTCTGTGGGCGGAGTTCTTTAACTGTCAGAGTTCTAAATTTAGAATGCAAGTCTGTGGGTGGAGTTCTTTAACTGTCAGAGTGTGTGCTCTAGCTTTAAAGCCGTTCTGGTTTTTCCTAACAAAGTCTTCTCACTCCCTAATTTTTCACTCAATTTAAATAAACTATACATCAAAACGTATTAATTTTTCAGGAAATGTAACCCTAATTTGTGTGGGATTTACAGTTTTCCTGCAGTTTGGCCCAGACCACGATGAAGTCACACTCCCCCCCAATAGAAATCCAATGAGAGTTTCCAAAATTCACAGCCGAAAATCCAAAACAACAAATGTTTTCATATCGTTGCCACTTCTCAACTATTTGATGTACAAACACAAAATTATGTAAAGAACATTTTTAGACCCTTCTATCGCTCAACACATACTTTTATCCATTTTTCAAATTTTGCCAAATTTCCTCTTTTTTCACAGAGTGCTGTGTCTTTTCAAAAACATTTTGAACAAAAAAAGCTTCTTTCCCCAATCCATCCTGAATTAAACAATTCAAGAATCATATCGACACACCTTGTTATGCCAGAGTTATAGGCATTTGTTCTGCAGGACAGCATACAGGCAATTAAGCTAGAAAGCAATGCCAGAGGGTAGCTTAACAACACCTCACTGCCACTCTCAAACTGTTTGATGTACAAACATGAAACTTTGGAGATATCATCATCAGGCACTTTTAGCACTCACTTTGAAGGAATTTTTTGATATCATGTATGGTTGGGCCGTGCAGCTAGTTTGTTCGGGGGCGCTAAATTTCCAGCTGAAATCTTTCAAACTGACCCCCTTTATTACATTGTTACCATGGCAACATAATTTTAAATATGAAAGTTGTTAAATTTGATCATTAACGCCTGCTGATTCATACAGTCTAGAAATGATTTCTGTATTTATGATGGTTCTAGATCTATTAACCATAGTTCAACACAAACTTGTACAAATTTTTGCCAATTTTCCTCCTTTTTCACAGAGTGCTGTGTCTTTACAAAAACATTTTGAACAAAAACAGCCCCAAAGATTCGTTCCCCTATCCGTTGTGAATTAAAAAGTGCAAGAATAACACCCGTATGACTTACTATGCCAGAGTTATAGGCATTTGTTTGGCAGGACATCAGACATTAAACGGTGGCTAAACAACACATCACTGACTCTTCCAAAGTGTATGATTTACAAACATGAAACTTGGTACATGTAATCATAAGACCTGTCTAGCACTCTCATTTAAGAGATTTTTTTGATATCATGTATGGTTTGGCCTTGGAGCTACTTTGTTCCGGGGCTTCTATTCCGTCCAATTTTTTTAACAGAAATCTTTGAATAAACGACCCTTTTTATGAGTTTTTTGTAGAAACATGAAAGTTGGTATAATCGTTCCTCAAAGCCAGCTGATTGTCACAATTAAACAACATATCAGTATCTACTATACT
The DNA here is from genome assembly GCF_000732505.1 of Cyprinodon variegatus. Taxonomy (NCBI): domain Eukaryota; kingdom Metazoa; phylum Chordata; class Actinopteri; order Cyprinodontiformes; family Cyprinodontidae; genus Cyprinodon; species Cyprinodon variegatus. Next base: position 359,609 of record NW_015151238.1, on the reverse strand, counting down.
TTTTTATTTTTTAACCATAATTCAACAACATTTTTTACTAATATGCACATTTTGCCAATTTTGCTCTTTTTCACAGAGTATCATGTCTGTTTAAAAATATTTTGCACAAAAGCAGCTCTAACACATCGTTCCCCTATCTGTCCTGAAATGAAAAGTGAAAGCATTACATCAATCAAGGATGAGGGAGGTCTCCATCTCCCGATATGCTCTCTCCTGTGTCCGACCTTTCAGACATTTCGACATCTTTTTCTGAATGCAACACTGTAGCATGGCATAGACAATTCACGTTTTCAGTTTGACGAACACCTGCTTGCTTCTGATGACTTCCTTTGGCATCAGTACAAATTAGACGAATAGCTAACCAATGTGTGTTTGCATTATACAACCCATCCAGTTAGACTAGATTTCACTAGGTGTGGATGGCGCCAATGATCTTCATTGGATGGCGCACATGACGTGAAATAAATATTTATAAACATTAAACCAGGGGTAACCAATTAAAAATAAGTGGGGTCTGAAAAAGAAAATCATCAACCAGTAAAGGTCCGGAGACATTTATAATGATCTGTTCCTTTAAACAGAATTTAACACTGAAATGAAATTAGGTCTTATACATTGAATAAAAAAAAAATCCATTTTAAAATGTAAAGTGTTTTTTGCACTAGAGAACAACAATCTTTCAGTATATAGTGAATTTCCTGATTCACATTTTTTTTTTTTTTAAATAAGAGCAGTGGGCTTTAGGCTACCCTGTAAGGTTTTAAACCTGGGCTTGAAGGTAGACAAAGCCATTCTCAAGCACATATCAAGGTGCTCATTTTGAGCCTGAATCCATATTTATTTTTGATTCTGTTTATGGTGGAAAATCCTGCTTCAAAGCAGCAGGTTGAGCCAAACATACTCAAACTATGCAGGGTCCGCTCCGGTCCGGCCAGGTCAAGATCCGTTATTGCAATCGCATCAAACAGGGAAAAGAACGGCGAGAAGATCCGGTTCGTCAAATTAAAATATAGTAACAACAGCTTGGTAATTACAAATTAGAGCATAATTTTATATATTTCAAAAAGCTAACACCGTTTATTTAAAAGATTGGATGCAAACTATTGGTACTTCAACAGACCAGGTAGCAGATTTCTCATCTCCATCAGAAACTGCACATATGCTGGATGGAGATTTTTTTAATAGCCTATGTCATCTTAAATTAAGCGTTAATTTCTGAATGTCTTGCTCCTATGATTTTAATGATAATATCGCGCATGCTCTCCTCGAGCTCCGAGGATAAGTGGGAGCGTAGTAATACAGGAGGAACAGCGGAGGCTGTAGGCTTTGCTTTGTGCAGGAGGTCTGGATGGGTGCGGAGTGGTGAAAGAGGATGTGGGATTTTTCGGTAACAGGAGAAGAGGCGCAAGTGATGTTTAGACACAGTCGTCAGACAATATGTGGTAATTTATAAATGTTTTAAATCAGGTTGGGTCCGGATTAGCCAGCAGGTGGGTCCGGATCCAGACCGTGGTCCGCTAATCTGTGACCTCTGCATTAAACTGAAGCCAAGAGTAACAAGTAATGTTTGTTTTGAAAATGTAAGGAATATAAAGTACAGATACTTGTGTGAAAATGTAATGAGTAGAAGTCAGAAGTAGGAAGAAAAATAAGTAATGGAGTAAAGTATAGATACCTGAAAAGGGTACTTAAGTACAGTAACAAAGTATTTTTTACTTCGTTGCTTGACACATCTGCTTTTTATGCCAGAATTATAGGTGTTTGTTCGGCACAAGATCGCACATGTTTTAAAGCAAAGGATAATAAGGCGAGACAGTGGCTCATCAACACATGGCTGCCTGTCTCAAACTGTTTGTACAAACATGAAATCTGGTACTTTTCATCATCAGATGTGTCACTCACATTGAAGGAACATTGTTGATATCATGTGTGGTTTAGCCATGCAACTAGTTTGTTCGGGGGCATATAATCAGTAAAATATCCAACTGAAATCTTTCAAAATGACCCCCTTTTTTACATTGTTACCATGGCAACATCATTTTATGTTGAAGCATGTGTGTTGGTATAACCCTTCCTCAAAACCACCTGATTGTCACAGCTAAACACCCCTTTTAGTATCCACTATATTTTTTTATTTACTGACCATAATTCAACACAAAGTTTTACACATTTTGCCAAATTTGCCGTGTCCGTTAAAAAATATTTTCTACAAAAACAGCTCTAACACATCTGTCCTGAAATAAAAAGTGAAAGCATGACATCAGTACACCTAATTATGCCAGAATTATAGCCGTTTGTTCAGCACAAGATCGCACATGTGATAAAGCAAAGGATAATAAGGCGAGACAGTGGCTGCCTGTCCCAAACTGTTTGATGTACCTGGTACATCAAACTTAGATGGCTCTCTACTGCTCCCCTCCACTGAAGTTAATTCAGTGGCAAGTTGTTGTAACTACAAGTTAATGTCATCGGAGTCCAAGATGGCCGGAAGAAATACACACTCAATTACCTCTCCTGGAATATCCTCTCAATCCTTCTATTCTCGGAGAATCCTAGAGGTAAAAAAAAAGTATGCTGACATGCAGGAGTTTCTAGGTAACAATATTATTAACTTAGTTTGGAAAACTTTATTTCACGCAAGTAGGAAATTGCGATTAACCATGTGTCCAACACAGTGGACATCATGCATTGCTGACTATATTTTTAACATGAGTCATGTAGTTGATTTATCTATCATTATAACTGTTTTGCTTCCAATTAAATTCATTTTGAGTATAACTATGTTAGTTTTAAAAATATAATTTTTTATGCTGATCATTTGTAGTTTGTGTTAGTAAAATTATAATTTTCTCATACTTTTAGACCACAAGTGCAGCAAAGAATAAGGAAAACTATAGAATAGTTGAGGAAATTCCCTCTGACTCCTCTGATGATGAGTATACTGACAGCAGTGATGAGCAGTGGCTGCCAGAGAACACTAGAAATATTGGAGATAAGGATGGTGAAGGAGATGCAGACAGTCAAGATGCTGAAAGTCAAGATGATGAGGGCCAGGATGATGAAGGACAGGATGCAGAGGGAGCAATATGAGGGAGCTGAGGAAAATGTCCACATGGTACCTGCTCAGAGAAATGTTCACAAGGGCCATAACTGCACTCAACCCCGCAAATATGTCTGGAAAGTCCAAGACAATAACTTTGAGGGCGACTTTCCACCTTTTCTAATTTTTTGATGCGGTCCGGGGTGTAAACACTGTATATCTGATATGCAGAGTGGTGGAAGACCGGTGGGGCTCCACTGCCTCCAGTCTGAAGACACCATGACTTTACTGATGGCTTTATAAACACAAACATACAAAGATAAAATTATTGCTTTGCACTGATCATTTAATTGCCGGAAAGACTATGCTTTTATTTATGGACAATATAACGAATGAAAATATTTTGCTGTTTTTTTTAATGCTATTATTTATGGGCACTTTATCAAATAAAAGCATTTTGTATTTTCACTTTTTTTAAATGAACTGTAATGTCATAGAATAGAATATACATTATTGGCCCCTAGGGGACATCTGTTATCTGCTTGTATGTGGAGGTGGGATTCTCGGCTTTTAACACAACCTGCTGAAACAGTCAGCATGGAGGATATTGGAGTGCTTTACAAACACTTAGAAAGAGCAGCTTAAGCATTTTGCCCTTTCTTAACCTAGTGGCTATGTTACTGTCAGGGTTTTTATTTACTAAAGGGGGGATAAACACCACTCAGTAAAATAGAGAAATGTCAACCTTTGCATATGCAAATTTAATATACAACATTGTTTTGAAAAGCATTCAGTCCACTTAGGAAGCAAGATTGGGAATATTTTCTGAGACAATAACACATTTTACATACAAGTGACTTTCTTATATAGAGTCTCCAATAGAGGGCGCTAGGCCGCCGCCCCTCTGACCCAATGACCTTGATTAAGACAAACAAAAATGTAATTATAAAATGTAAATATTTCAGAATATATTATTATATTTTTTTAGATTTGCAAGATAAATATTTAATCTTTAATGATGAGTAAGTGACGGATTGGTGACGTATTTCCGCCGCAAAAATTTTTGCCCATGGGTGCGTTCGAATTCATTGGCTGGTTCCAAGGTAGACCGTGTCCTACCTGAACTGGTTCTTCGAAGTCCGTGAAACGTTTTAGGTAATGTTTTATAGTTTTTTGGTATAATTATTGATCTAAATGGGTTGCTCTGTCAGCTAATGGCATGTTTTAGAGTCTATACTCCAGTTAACAACTAATCAATCACTAAATTAGTTGAGGATTATTTCAATAATCAAGTAATCGTGAAAGTTTAAAAAAAACCCTCCCTTCGTCCTCCAACCCCTTTCACTTTTCCCTCTTTAGCTTTCTTTAGCCGTAGTTACAGATTTTGAAGTTAGTTTTACATCCGATATAATTACTATCTAACAAAACACAATTTTCAAATAGCAGAGGCACGAACTTGTCTGCTTTCCGAAAAAGATCCGTAAAAACTGTTCTACTCTGTCGTTCTCCTCTCCGCTTGTTCTGTTCTCATGAGTCTGCTCTGTCCTGAGAGGTAAGCAGAGAGGAGAGATACAGGAGGAACCTTTGGATTCTTTAACTGTTGCAGACAAAAGAATGTAAGAGAGCCTCATTGTCCATGCCATTACTTAATGCTTTAACAACAACAACCTTCTTTAAACAAATGAACAATGCGAAAATGATGAATGCACAGGCAACAAAATTATGAAAAATGTCTGCATGTTCACCCTTTTTTTTCATTAAAATGATTTGCTCTTAACAGTAGTGTCTGTTTATTTGAATTCATATATTGAGATTGTACAGACTTTTAGGATATTTGATTTTGATAAAGGCTAATATTTGTTTTATTGCAAGTTTTTTTTCTTTTGAACAAACCTTTTTTATCAGGTATATATATATATTTAATCTTCTTTTTCAGTTTTTATTAATTTCATTTTTTAACAAATTTATGGCCTCAGTTAGGCTCAATAGAGCAGCATATAGTGTTAAGCAAGTGTAAGAGAGGTAATTTTTCCAGTAACTTGCTTGTTTTCTTTGTTTATTTTTTTTAAATTTATGGTAAGACTAAGGGCCAATCTTATTTCTAGCCCTATTTTTCTTTAGACTTAGACAACTTTTATTGTCATTTTTTTTTATAAAATGACAATAAGATCAAATAAATTTTGTTTTGCTGGTGAAGATTCTCAGTCATCCAAGTCATAGTCATTCCAAAAAAGGTAAAAAACAATAAACTGTGGATTGTGTTTTTTTTTTTTTTTTTACAGCTTTCAGAACATTTCCATACTATAAAGTTCAGCAGTGATCAAGTGGAAAAACATGGTGCAGCAATACCCCTAAAGTTTGTGTGTTCCTCTGTAAGAAACTAATATTTATCAATAGAAAAAGTGAGGCTCTTATTGGTGTGCCACTTTGTTAATCTAAGCTGTGTGTAAAGCCTGAGGTTTTACAACCTTCTGACATGTTTTTTGTTTGATTACTGTTCTGCCCTCACTAAGTGTTGTTCTCTTAAACAAACTTTCAGCTATACAGAAAGCTAAACACCCTCTTAATCAAAATCCAAGAAGCAGGCTGGTATGTTGAGTTGGATGGTTTAATGAGGATAGAGTCTGAAACTGTTGGGAAAAAAATGAAATAAAACCAATAAATGTTTGATCATTATACAATATAACAAAGTAAAGCCATGTATACCCGAACACCAAATCATATTTATCCACCAAACTACTGCTCATCCAAAATCAAGTGAAATTTAGCCGATCTAGATGCATTTCAAATCAGTCTGTTTGACTCAGTAATAAAATATATTGGTTCATTATAATTTCATGAAAATAATACATTCTCTCTGTATACTGTTAACACAGTAATGGTGCAGCAAAAGCAATATTATTCAACCTGTGATTATTAAGATTAGAAAGAGAGAAAAAAATCCAGGTTTTCTTTTCTGTTTTGTTGTTATGCATTTGTCAAACTGTATTTTGGAGGAGTTGGGGAGCTTCTGCCGGAAATCTAAAAGCTTTTCCCCCTTTTCTTGAACTCACAAACGGAAATGTAATGTTACAGATAGTTACAACTTTAGCTCCTTTTGGCCAGTAGGTGGCACCCTCACACCTTTAGCAAACTTTGAACTTACCAGTACAGATGGAAATATCCAATCCTTGCATGGCTTCTGAGCCTCTTTGCTTTCTACATTTGCAAAAGCTTGACTAATGTTGACCGTGTTTGCTTTGCTTCTTCTTTTATCTGCTTTAATGTTAGATATGTAAGGCTTAAAAGAAGCAAATATTGCCATGACACTATAGGGCAGCTTTAAAACAGACTTAAATATGACTAAACACATTCTACATCAGATGGAGCTTATAAACACATTCTGAGTGTCTCCTTTTAGGTGCTGTCTCCTTTGAAGACCATGTTTATTGACTATGTCCTGCTAAAGGCTTTTCAAGTTTAAGAATCCTCCTAAGACTCTTTCAAGTACAGCCAACAAATGCATCTTGTATTTGTTGGATTTGAAGGATGCATCATGAGTGTCCTTCATTGTCCAGCATTTAATATGCCCTCTAGGACCTCAAACACATTTTTTTAGGCAAGAATGTAGGATTGTTAAATTTATCTAATCGGTTTACTTAGATTCTTTTTCAGAAAATAAAAATAAATAAATAAAAAAGCAGCGTTTCTCAATGCCAGCTTACCTCGGCAGCTGTTGGTCAACGAAGTGGTCTACACTCCCTCTCCTGGATAAAGCACTATATCACCAACTCAACATGTTCACCCTATCAATAGGTAAAAATGTTGGGTGGAAGTAAAACACATAACTTGTTCAGATAAAATTTAAAGATTCATGTTTGTCTTACTTTTGCGGCAGTTGTTTTAAGGACTGTAAACATAAAAAACCTTAACATCTGAGCAAATAGCCATGATTCAACCAAATGTATTTAATTTATCCCAAATATATAACCTTGTTATATTGCTTAATAAGGTTGGGCAACAATATATTAAGTAGATACCACCATTTTTGTCCGGGCCTGTTTTATGTATTTTTTTTTCTCAAACCACACTATTGAAGCATGGTTGAGAAACAATGCCTCCCATTAGTTTATTTTCATAGTATTGTTATTCATTATTAGTTTTGTAATATTTAAGCTATTTCTGTGTCCATGGTGGCTTTTTGACCATTTTATCCAGGTGTACACTACCGTTCAAAAGTTTGGGGTCACCCAAACAATTTTGTGTTTTCCTGAAAAGTCACACTTATTCACCACCATACGTTGTGAAATTAATAGAAAATAGAGTCAAGACATTGAGAAGGTTAGAAATAATGTTTTGCATTTGAAATAAGATTATTTTTAAATCAACCTTTGCTTTCGTCAAAGAATCCTCCATTTGCAGCAATTACAACATTGCAGACCTTTGGCATTCTAGCTGTTAATTTGTTAAGGTAATCTGGAGAAATTGCACCCCAAGCTTCCAGAAGCAGCTCCCACAAGTTGGATTGGTTGGATAGACACTTCTTGTGTATCATATGGTCAAGCTGCTCCCACAAGAGCTCAATGGGGTTCAGATCTGGTGACTGCGCTGGCCACTCCATTACCGATAGAATACCACCTACCTGCTTCTGCTCTAAATAGTTCTTGCACAATTTGGAGGTGTGTTTAGGGTCATTGTCCTGTTGTAGGATGAAATTGGCTCCAATCAAGCGCTGTCCACTGGGTATGGCATGGCGTTGCAAAATGGAGTGATAGCCTTCCTTATTAAGAATCCCTTTTACCCTGTACAAATCTCCCACCTTACCAGCACCAAAGCAACCCCAGACCATCACATGACCTCCACCATGCTTAACAGATGGCGTCAGGCATTCTTCCAGCATCTTTTCATTTGTTCTGCGTCTCACAAACGTTCTTCTTTGTGATCCAAACACCTCAAACTTGGATTCATCCGTCCACAACGCTTTTTTCCAGTCTTCCTCTGTCCGATGTCTGTGTTCTTTTTCCCATCTTAATCTTTTTCTTTTATTGGCCAGTCTCAGATATGGCTTTTTCTTTGCCACTCTGCCCTGAAGCCCAGACTCCCACAGCCGCCTCTTCACTGTAGATGTTGAAACTGGTGTTTTGCGGGTACTATTTAATGAAGATGCCAGTTGGGGACCTGTGAGGCGTCTGTTTTTCAAACTAGAGACTCTAATGTACTTCTCTTCTTGCTCAGTTGTGCAACACGGCCTCCCAATTCTTTTTCTACTCTGGATAGAGCCTGTTTGTCCTGTCCTCTGAAGGGAGTAGTACACACCGTTGTAGGAAATCTTCAATTTCTTAGCAATTTCTCGCATGGAATAGCCTTCATTCCTAAGAACAAGAACAGACTGTCAAGTTTCAGATGAAAGTTCTCTTTTTCTGGCCATTTTGAGCGTTTAATTGACCCCACAAATGTGATGCTCCAGAAACTCAATCTGCTCAAAGGAAGCTCAGTTTTGTAGCTTCTGTAACAAGCGAAACTGTTTTCAGATGTGTGAACATTACTGAACAATGAGCAAACACATTGTACCATTAGAACACTGGAGTGATAGTTGCTGGAAATGGGCCTCTATACACCAATGTACATATTGCATCAAAAACCAGACATTTGCTGCTAGAATAGTCATTTACCACATTAGCAATGTATAGAGTGTATTTCATTAAAGTTAAGACTAGTTTAAAGTTATCTTCATTGAAAAGTACAGTGCTTTTCCTTCAAAAATAAGGACATTTTAGTGACCCCAAACTTTTGAACAGCAGTGTATATGTATACCGTATATATATATCTTTATACTTATTTTCCTTACTGTATATATATTTAATTTCCTGTTCACAACACATCTTAAGGCACTTTACAGAGACAATTCAACAAGATCATAGTCTTATTTCTATCAAAGGAAAACCAGCTGATTGCATCGACCCTTTGACTTGAAAGCAATCCCTCACCCGAAGCATGCATGTAGTGACAGTCGAGAGGAAAACTTGCTTTTAACAGGAAAAAAACTCCAGTACTCTGACTGTGTAACTCAGTTCAACTATCCATGTAAAGTGCTTTGAGATGGCATGTTGTGAATTCTCTATAATTAATCAAAATCGAATTAAATTAATTAATCCATCCGTACATTTTCTGTCACGCTTATCCCAGCTGGGGTTGCGAGGGGTGCTGGTGCCTATCTCTAGCTATCTACAGGTGAGAGGTGGGGTACACCCTGGACTGTTAACCCTCCATCGCAGGGCAACACATAGACAAACAACCATTCATGCACACACTCACACCTAAGGAGAATTTAGAGAAGCCAATCAACCTAACAGTCATGTTTTTCTGACTGTAGGAGGAAGCTGGAGTACCCGGAGAGAACCCACGCATGCTCAGGGAGAACATGCAAACTCCATGCAGAAAGATCCCGGCCTGGGAATCGAACCCGAAACCTTCTTGCTGCAGGGTAAGGCTTAAAATAACTTGTAATTAATCAAATCAAATTATTTTAAATAATATAACTTTAATCAGTGTTAGACACTGCATTAATAAATGAAGAATCCTCTAAGATTATTTATATTATGGTAGCACTGTGTTCCTACAGCATGATGGTTTCAGATTTTAATCATAGCCTTCTTTTCACATTCTGCCAGTGCATTTGTGGCTACTTTGGCTTCCTTCCACACTCCAAATGACTGTAAGACTAATTGGTATTTAAAAATGGCCAAATGTCAGTGAAAGCATATTTTAAACCCCCTATTGAATTTAGGCATTATCTAAACTGTCTATCTCCTATACTGCAGTTATTCTTATTTGATTGTTCAAGTCCTGAAAAGGAAACACTTTGCAAACTAAACAAATAAAGAAAATTGTGTTACATGTGTCCCTAGCTTCTTGCCTTTTGTTTTAGTTTTCTCCTGAGTGTTTATCAGCTCAGTGATGCTTCTACTCTGGTCATTAGATGGACTTTTATCTCTTGAGTGCATTACTTCAACCCCACTGTCTGCATATTAGTACAGTGATCAATAGTTATGGCTAGACTAGTATGGTATTTAATATCACAGAGACAGAGAGATTGAGGAGAGTGGAGGTGCAAAGACAGCATTTTTATAGCTTTGAACCAGGAAATTGTTTTGATCCAATTATGGAAATTTGTCAGAAAAGACAGAGAACTAGAAGCAGTGTAAAAAATAAAAATAAAGGGGCATCTTAAAATCCCAATGTAAGAAGCATTTTATTCTAAATAATTCTTTCTTCAAAAACGATTTCACACTATTCCAAAGCAAAGACAAAATGAAGACTCCCTTTTCTTGTATTTTCCTCTTACCAGCATCTGTTACCATCGACTCATAAAAGATGAACAGACAGAACCAAATCAAATTATTTCTTCACTCCAGAAAGCTTCAAAAGCCTTAAAACAGCAAAGATAAAAGTGTCTAACATAAACAATTGTGAATGTTAGAAATAAGACACACTGTTGTAAAGATTATAGTAGTATGTATAGTATAATCTATTAAAAGTGGAGGAGGCTAGAGTAGAAAGTGTACTACTAGTAGTACTATAACATTTTTTCTACACAGGTTAAAAAAAAAGTAGTCTTCCAAGAAACAACTCAAGTAAGATTAAATCAGTACTTGGTTCTGGTTAATTATAAGCGCGTAACATCTGATTTGCTGTTTCAAATTAAATAGACCAGGAGTTCCATAAGGTCCATTAAGATCGTCAACCCTCATAAATAACAATGCAACAGACTGGTGACCCCCAACAATGTATTTTACACTCATTTACTTTATATTATCTATATATATAAAGAGAGTCAAGTAATTCATTTTTAAGTACATTTATTTTGTAAAATTGCAGTTCATAATTTCTGTCAATAATTTTAAATGTTTTTATTTATTTATTTATTTATTTATTGAATGGGGTATTAAATTATTCATTTTTTCATTTTACAATTTAATGGAACAATAGCAAATTGCAAAATGCATAACAATATTTGTTTTAGAAAATGAAATAAATGTTATATCTATTTATTTTATTAACATTTATATGTTTCATGATAGATTTTGGTCCTCCATAAACGATCCTTCAGGGGGTCCCGTCCCCTATGTAGGGAACCCCTGTTATAGACAGAGATTTATGGGCAAGTGGTATTTCAAAGTCATGAAATAAAGTTCTAAAATTCAAATAAATAACATGATTACAAAATAACAAATAAATAACAGGTTTACAAAATAACAAACTGGGACAGACGAAAAACTTTTCCAGATTAATTGTTTTCAACTTAATCTTATAAAACCAATCCTAACTGTAGGTAATGCAAAGTTTATGAAAGGTTAAAGAAGATCTTGCTTTAATATCTGCTTACTTTGAATTCACCTGCTCACCAAAACTGTGGGTGGAGTAACCAGAGAGTTTACTCAGGAAAGGGTAGCGATACGCTCATATGATTATTATTTAATTAATAGTTAAAAGCAAAACAAATTACAACCATTGTTACAATTGCATTTTCTTTTAAAAGTCTCTTAAGTAACTGGAATTAGTTACTATCCTCTGATTTGTAGTCCCTACATGTCTCCATGTTGTCGAAGAAAACATTCTCATTTGCAACTCTAGCCTCTTTGTAAAGACAAGTAGTTAAATGAATATATGAATAAATAAGTTATACAATTGAAGAACAAATATGCATTGTGCACCAAGTGAAGTGCCCTGGTTACCATGGTCTTTTTTTACATAAATGTTCTGTTAGCTTTTTAAGGTCTAAATTTCACATTTAGGGTACCACAATAAATCAATCATAAGTTCGGTAGATACATTTTATTTAAAATGAAAATTTATTGTATTTTTTTTCAAATAACAGAATCACAATAACAGTTAGACATATAGTCCCAGAAGTATATAATTTAATGATCCTTAGGAAATGTTTTTTGTTGTCAACAACAAGGTTAGTGTGTATTTCAACTTGTATATATGGCTCTTTTACTAACTAATAAGTGAACTTTGATGACCTTAAATTTACTTCATTTAACCCATCCTCTTGGGGTGCAGTGGGCTGCCATTGTGGGGTGCCCAGGGAGCACTGTGGGGTTAAGGGCCTTGCTCAGGGACCCAAAGTTGAATTCAGAACCTCAGGATTCCAAGCTCTATGCACTAACCACTAGGCCACCAATCCCCGCCAGTAGCCGCTACTTGAAGTTCTAGACTTTGTCCTATATATATATATATATATATATATATATATATATATATATATATATATATATATATATAGTATGTATCTTTTTTAAACCTGCATGTGTAGCTGTGTCCCAGTGAGAAATAAATCTAATCTAAAATAATCTGAACCCATGAGCACATTTTTTTTTCTTGTTAGAATTTATTAAAACTCAATGTTTCACTTAATCTAATGCATCTTTAAAGGTCCCAAATGTTTATGTTATATTTATGCCTGTGTGGAGAAATCTTTCCATAAGCACAAATATATCCGTCTATATTTATCTTCCTAAGATAGTAAAGTAATATTGTTTTAAATAGCGCAAAACTGCATAATCAATCAGGAAACAGGAGTTCAATGTGTGCTATTGCTTTGTAAAACTACTGTAATAAAGTACCCTTTGAGGTAGATGAGTCTCCTAATGGGAGTAACATATTTTCTCCACAGGAAAGGTTGATTAAAGGTGACCTTACCATGCACTGCCAGCTGGCCACAGTGTGTAATTTCTTTTCAAATTTGTGTAGTGGCCGCAGTCGTCTGGTACTTACTGAATCTTATTTGCTTTGCAAATGAGACTCAGCATTGAGCAGGCAGGTTTTTGAGCTGTTTCCACAGGGTCAGCATTTCCTTTGGATTCCGTCTGTGAACAAGCAGAACAGATCTATACGCACATGGATTGTTCCTGTCTGTAGCAGGGAGATCAAATGTTAAGAAGCCCGGGTGGTGAATTGGAGAGAGCCCGAGTCTGTTCAGGCACATGCCCAGGTACACATCATCAATTGGGAAAAGGCGAACCCTTTCAGACACCTCTTGCAAACGTAAAGCAAGTGAACCTGAATACACCACCCCTCCTCCGCCAGCGTAGGGTGGGTACACACCTTTGTAAAAACTTTCAGGTATGTAGTATTTCACCGAGGGCTCTCGGTTCGGCATCGCATTGCTGATCACATCACCAACAAACAAATTCATGTCAGTTTCATTGGTATATGTCCTCCAAAGGTTATGTTCTTCCAGTTTGTTTTGCAGGTAATCTAGTAGGGCATCTGTTCGAACAAAAACATCGTCATCCCCTTTGAAGACAAAAGCGGCAGTAGGGCAGTACTGTTGGAGCCATTTCCAGAGAAGCAAGTCTTTCAAGGTCAAATTGAAGAATGTGTCTCTGAAATCCCACTGAAGAATATCCCCATACTTCTCGTTCTCAAGCTCCAGGAGGTTATTCAGGTCTGGGTAAGGACCTGTGCTTGAGTCCTGCCTTCCAAGTAAGAAAACCGTGCGTACTAGACCCCCTTTTTTATTGAACTCGCCCCTCACCAGCCCGCTCCGCCCCCATGTTTCACGTATGGCCTGTCGGTTTTCGAAGTTCCCAATTTGCGATTTAATTGCAATGAGAAGCATGAAAGACCCCACATCAGTGCTGTCATTGTTCCTCTGACACATATCAGGCTGATTGATAAGAAGGGGGTAATCCCTACAGTGCATTGACTTGATAAATGCCCTGATTTGCTCTGGCATGCTGTTTAAGTCATTAACACGAGGAACTGAACACTTGTGTGACATGCAGTCGGATATACATTTGTCCTCAATTTGTGTAAAAGGCTGACCATTAGGCCTTCTCTGCATCCCAGTCATGTTTCCTCTTAATATTGGATTGTGCTGACGGTCCCAGGTGTGCTGCAACTGGTTCCACAGTGCGCTTTCCTCCAGTCGAAGGTTCCAGAAAGGGCCAGTCGGATGAGAGGCCAAAGCGGAGGAATTGGCAGAAATCCCTGGAGCAATGTAGTGAATTGTTATTTTTGGGGGTGCATAGGAGATGGTGACAAATATGGTCACCATGATGTAAATCACAAGATGGCCAGTCATCATACATGGCAGTAGGCACATACACAGTAATCTCCCATTGCATTTGCAGCATTTTCCCATTGTTTTACAAGACAAATACCTGCAAGAAGAAAAGGTATCTTGTTATGTTTTATATCATCAAAACAGACAGCTTTATATCATATCTCCCCTAACACAAAACACTGTAGTACCATAGATCAGATTTAACGCACAGGAGCTTCTGTCTCCGTGGTGACAATCCAGCAGGGGTTATTATCTGTTCTTGTTTGCACTCAGTACCTCATCTTTAATACCTGAGCCCCAGAGGAAAATATAATCAAAAATGCAACCCTTTTTCTTTCATTTGACATGTTAATTTCCCTTTCTACGCTTACTATGTCACATATTCTTGACAGGAGATGAAAGATAAAGCTTTATATACATGTTACTTACAAATGGTTGAAATCTTGCTGGTTGAGCTGACAAAGATTAAACAGAAAGGTGACGTCCAGTCTCCTATCTTCAGTTATCTTATATAATTATAAGCCAGCGATTTCGGGTCCAACCTGTCGAACATCATTTACATCCACAACAGGACATCCTCTAACTGTACATCCAACAAGTGTTTCTCTATTGCCTTGCCAGAGGAAACTAAGCAACGCATCCCAGGTGAAGCAACCTGTGTGGAATGAGCATGCGCCTCTTTGACTGCTCATTAAATAATGAGAGAGAAAAAAACACCCAGGGGAGGGGTATATTATCTTTAGCGGACAGTGGTTGCTTTCACAGTGATTTCTCAGAAGGAGATTTTGATTTGCATCCATGTGCTGCTGGGGAATATTTGCATGGTTCCAAGCAAAATGGCCTGCTAAACATGCTTGGCCGTCTATGTGTTCTGTTGTGATTTATGAAATGTGAAGCATATTTACCCGAGGTTACAGAAGTGTATATGAAAATACACTACAGTGATTTGCAAAATTAGCCATCCCTCATTGTCTCTTTAACATTCTTGTATTTTCTATGACCAAAACCTTGCTCATAGAAGATACAGGAATTTGGTTATAGAAATGAAAACTTCCTAAAGAGGACTTTGGTCTGTTGAGCAACAGTCCCATTCTTCTACCTCTTAGTTCATGTAAGACACTTCTTACATAATCCCTGATTTGGGAATGGCTCCTCAAATGGAATGTGATAGCTATAGCCATGTATAGAAAAGAATAGAATTAAACTTTATTGTCATTACATTGTTGCAAGTACAAAGCAACAAAATTCAGTCCCTGCATTTAACCCATCCTTTTGAGGAGCAATGGGTTGTCATTGTGTGGTATCCGGGGAGCAGTGTGGGGGTTAAGGGTCTTGCTCAGGGACCCAGAGTGGCAGTCTTCGGGGGTGGAGCTTGAACTCAGAACCTCTGGGATCCAAGCGCAATGCCCTAATTTCCTGGCTATCTCTATGGGTTAGACCAGGGGTGCTCTGGTCCAGTCTTCAAGAGCTTCTTCCATTTTTAACATACCTGAATCAAATGAGTGGCTCGTTACCTTGCCTCTGCTGGGCTAAATGAGGGGACTGAGCCTTTCAACTGAGGTGTGTTAGAGAAGAGATGTATCTGAAAGTTACTGGTAGCTCTTGAGGACTTGACTTGAGTGCCCCTGAGTTCAACATATGGTTACCTCAGATTCCACCTACAATCCACCTTTGTGAATCTCCCCCTAACTCTTGAATGGGCTTTACACAACAACCCCTGTTACTATGGTATTTTAACCCTTTTTCCCCTGTGTGTGTTTTGTCTTGTAAAAAAACCACTCTTTTTCTTTGATCAAAACTTTACAATAAAGAAACTTTATTAGCACATTGTCAACATCAAACTTCTTTATTAATGACCGTTTATTGGCTTACCCTTTTCTTTAAGGTGTGAATGTGGCTTAAATCATCAGCCTCCTACCTATTTGTGTAGAACATAAAATAATATAGCGGTATGGAAAAACATACTTATTATTGTTACCATAGAAAATTCAAATTTTTTATAGATGCTGACTTTGTGACTTCAATTTTTGGTAATTAAAGTAAAAGCTTAAAATACATGTAGAATATAATACGATTTCACTCTTTTCAGTTGAATTGCAAATAATTAAGCACATTTTTGATTAAAATCTATTTTATTGAGCTATATTAAAAACTATGATGCATGAGAAAATTCCCTCCTGAAAAAAGAAAACAAAAAATAAAGAATAAAGCAAACTTTTGATTACAATCTATTTTATTGTGCTATATTAAAAACTATGATGGATGAGTAAAATGTTTTCCTGTCAAAAGAAAATAAAAAATTCTCATAATGTTGTTTTCCAGTATGCAAAAACATACTTATTATTGTTGCCATATTAAATTCACTTTTTTTTTTTTTACAGATGCTGACTTTGTAACTTCAATTTTTGGTACTTAAAGCAAAAGCTTAAAATACAATTAAAATATAATATGATTTCACTCTTTCAAATTGAACTGCAAATAATAAAGCAAACTTTGAAGGTATTCTCTGATGCATAATAAAATTTCCTCCTGACAAAAGAAAACATAATGTTGTTTTCCAGCCTAAGCATGACGGATGTATATTTGAACCAATAGAAAGAAGAGTTGTTAACTTCTAATTAGCGGATTCCCAATATTCAGCCAATAGAAATTAAGAGGAGGCGGGGCTTAAGGGTGCCATTTTGAGTGAATGTTTTGCGTGAAGAGATGCACGTTTGGTTGAGCTATGAATGAGGGGCCATCATTCCGGTGGCTCGGAGGTGGAAAACAGTTTCTACCCTCGCTACGTGTATTACGAATAAATAGTCAGGTTTTTCTGTCAGGTACTTGAATGACTAGTCCACCACATTTCATCTTTCTGCCGGGTAAGTGTATTTTTAAGCTTGTTTGATATCGGGTTTTTAAGCGACAAAACATGCAACAGTCCTGTTTATTTGTCTGTGGCACTAAGTAGCAAGCTTGCTAGCCTATTTTCTTTCGTACTCTTTTTGCTTTTAAAGCTAATCTGAAAATCGTATCAGGTATTTTAAAAGTGAAGAACCATGTTTTCTCTTTAACCGAGCATGTAAGTAGACTATTTTTGTGTCTGGCTTTAGTGAAAGCCGTTACACATATGGTTGTTTTGAAGTCGCCGTTAGCGTTAGCTTATTCTTTAGATCGTGTGTATCTATCTTCTCAGGGAAGAAGTAACCCAAACACATAGTTTCCCACGCAAAAACCAGGTCTGCTTACAAAACAACTGAGCAAATATTCCCAAGAGAACCCTGATAGCTAGAGCCGAGATAGGTGGTAGCCATATCATCACCTTTTTCCCTGGTTCAGTTCATCGGCTAACGTTGAGACTTTATCCCCTCACTCTGAAGGCTCCTTGTGCGCTCTGTTACTGTGGGATTCCTCACAACAAAGGCTTCTGTTGTTTCAGCAAATTAGTTACCCTCATTTGTGTTTTAACCTTTAGCTGAAGTAATTTCAACAACAACATGAAAGCCCTCTCCCTCAAGCATTCAGTAATGCATTCTTGCAACATCTCATGGTGCTGCTGAAGGTGCAGTTAGGGAAACCCTTCACATTTTTAGTCTGAGTTGTGTGTTTATAAATGACAATAAATAGAGCATTAAAATGCATTGAGACCCCCCCATCAATTTTAAATGTATAGTATTTGAGATTAAGAATGCTGTCCCTCCTGTCAACAACACTGGGACCCAATTTGAAATGTTCAACACAGAATCTGCAGAAAACTTGACAATTTTTCAAAGTGGCTTTAAAGATAAATTCTGAAGCGAATTTAAAGAAAAAAAGGTAAAATGAATTACATTGACAGACTATTACAAATGTTAATTAAAATTTCAGTTGTAGTGATGCACTACTTTTCAAGCTAGTTCAACATTTACACCACCACGCTTGTTAATTTGACTTTATGCACACCTGCATTTCAGTGAATTATAATCACAGTTGTAAGTTGATGTTTTTAGAAATATTGTTCAGCAAGGGAAACCCATGTAGCATTAGGATTTAATATATAGTCATATTATTCAGTTTATTGTGTGTATGTGTTTATTATTGTTTTTTTAAGTTTATTTATTTTTTTTTATCTCTGTAGCAATTGTGGCCTTTTCCAAATTTTGGACAGGAAGAGGTTGGAGAAATTCAGTAAAAGTGTAGTGTGAAGCACAAGCACTGCGACTATTGAAACCAGCTTCTGTAATCCTGCCGTCTAGAAACATAAACTAAGTCGACTTTTTTTTCTCCATTGTAAACTTTGTAGTTTATGCTTAAAATTAAGTGTTTTGTTTTTCATGTTTTGTTGTTATTCTGATTAGGCATGTGCTTATAAAACAGTTTTCCCCCCCCATAAAGGTGGTTAACAAACAACAGAAACTTATTTAACCTATGTTATTTGGTAAATTTGATTTGTTTTAATCTAACAAAGCACAGTTTGGGGCTACAGACCCACTTATAATAACATATTTATAAAATATTTGGGCAATTAAAGGAAAATGTTGTCACACTTATGGTGTAGTTTGCTGTTTTCTGGTTCGTTTAGGTCGTGTATACTGTGCTGTTGGAAGAAGTCCAGAGGTTAAGCAGGTGGATTTAATTCTAGGAAAGACCAGGCACTTTCAGAGTAATGCACAAATGATGGTTATCCCTTCCTTCCTTGAAGTATTGTGGGGTAATTTGCTATCGCTCTTTTCACACAGCAGTCTCTAAGCTTTATTGATCAGTGCCGTTGCTTCACAAATCTAAAGGCTTGGGAGATTGTGTATCTGAAAAGCTTTTAGTGACGACTGTCCTAATTTGCTTTGTCTGAGCTTATTTGAAACATCCTTCTAGCTTTCAGGTTTTGACCTTCTTGTTTTTGGCATACAGTGCCTTGTGAAATTATTCCCACACTTTATGTTACAGACACTGATTTCTCTATTTAATTTGGGTGGGATACACAAAATGACCGCTTATTTTGAGGTGGAAGTGTTAATACTTTATAGCCCTAAGTTATAAGTCAGTTGCAAAGAGCTGGACTGAGGGCTCCCCCTGTGGTTCATTTATTCTTGGCAATATTTGCAAAGGACTCAGGGGCTTGTTGTGCAAACATCTCATGAAATGCTCCTGATTTTATCATCTAAAAATAGATGGAGAGAAAAATAAGTAGTAACTTATAAGAATAAATAAACATGGCTGTTTACCTAAAATGACCGGCACAGCAGGGAGAGCATTAATCAGAGAAGCAGCCAAGAGGCCTGTGGCAACTTTTGAGGAGCTGCAAAGATCTACCTCTCCAGAAAAAATCTAAGATTTCAGCTGTTATGTAATCTACAAATGCAGGGAGGGAGGGTTTCTTTTCTAAGAAGTCATATTTGTAGTTTATCATAAACAACGTAGAGGAAACTGCCAACTTGCAGGAGCAGGAGGGCTGGTGACAATCCTTACGGCAACAGGCGGTGGTCACAGCATCATGCTGTGGGGATAGGGTAGCTGTCTAAATGCAAGGCTGTCCTTGAGTAGGTTAATCTACCAGAAGTGTTGGATTCATCCACATTTCCATCACTTTCAGTCCAAATAACTAAATCTTGTGTGATACAGAGCCATTTTTGCTTTATTGTCATTATAGCGGATTTTTTTAAAGAATATAATAAACACCTCCCTATGGACAAGTATGAATATATCTAAAAAGGCATCTTATAAGTTTGAGGTCTAAAAATAAAGTGAGGAAAATAGCAAATTGTGTCAACATAAAAAGTATATCCTGAAATCAAGTATGCTCACTATCTGTATTATTTAAACAGACAGATATCCATGGAGGGTAAACTTCCATACTGTTTAATTGTGTGTGTTTTTATAAACTTATTTTAACCACCTCTTAATTAACTCCTTTATTTTATTTAATTCTAATGTTTCTTTTTACACTTTAATTGTAGAAATGTGATATATTTAAGCTAGATGCACAGTGCAATGTAAATACAATTCATTACTAGTTTCTAACACTACTCCTCCTACAGTTGAATACAAGAGGCTGCCCTATGTGGTTGGCACAAATATAGTATACTTTTATAGCAACAATTCATGGTTTTAAAACATAAGTACATTAAGTGTGAGCATTAATGGCAATCCTTATAGACTTCACATTTTCTATTGCACCAAGAACAGACATTTGCGGTTATGTTTTTTATATTTATATATTTTTAAAAACAAATCGGAGTGTGTATGACGTCATCTGCGTGCCGGACTGGAGTTGTGACAGGCAGCCCGGGCCACAGGCGGCTACGCTCTACAACTTCTATTCATTCGGCTAGCTAATCTGAATCGTTCAATTCCATATCGAGAGTGAGATCATCTGTGGTAGTAGCACTAGACATCTTCAGGCATATGAGTAAAATTAGCAGCAGTTCAGCGAACAGGATGGATGAATGCTAGCCGGCATGCAAGGTGTACCATAACGAATAAATTATGAGCCGTTTAGTTTGCCTTCAACTCGCTGCCCATAGGAAGACGTTACTTGGATATAACAAAACCAAATATCTTCGGAACAGCTTCAAACGACACAAAACTAATATGGGTGAGTAGAACATGATGTAATCACCTAAAACAAGGGGCCAGTGTAAATAAACTGGTGTTCCCCTTTAAGTCTTCACCAGGTTTGCTCACACTGTAGCTGGTATTTTAGTTATTTTCGCTCCCCTATGCGACACTGTAGATATGGGGTTTCCTAGGATGCATCTCTGCATTCTTCTCGCTCCAAACACAATGAGTTGAATTTGTGCCAAAATGTTGTACTTTGGTTTAACCACATATTCTCCCAATTGTCTCCTGGATCATCCACAGGCTCTCTAGCAAACTTCAGACGGGTCTGTACATGTGCTGGCTTAGGGCGGGGGCATGTCTAGCACTGTAGGGTTGGAGCCCCTCTTGGTGTAGTGTGTAACTATGGTGGCCTTAGTTACTTTGGTCCAAGCTCTCTGCAGGTCATTTTTCAGGTTGCTTAGTGTAATTCTGGGATTTTTGCTCACCATTTTCATGATCATTTCCCTGATGCAGAGATCATCAATGGTCTTTATCTTTTAAATGACCAGTTTTTGGTCTCAAATGATCAAAAACTGCACATTTTATGCCAGGCTTAACTATTTAACTTACACAATAAGCGGTTCACTCAATACGTGTATTTATTTATTGTTTGCCTAAGTGAAGTTAATAAATTGGACATTTCTGAGGTAAATTGGAATTTTCTGATTCATAAAATAAACTAAAATCTGAATCCCAAACCAATAGTGTATTGCCTCCGTCCCCATTTTCCCATGATACAATTTCACTAAACATAAACTATAATATATGCAGTTATTTAGTTAGTCATAGTGAAGAGGACTGAATATGAAAATACTGTCTAAAAAAGTCTAATCAGTTTTGTTAGACTTAATAGAATGTACTGCTTTAAGTGGGCGTGTCATGTTAGCCCAGTTAGATTAAATCTTATGGTTGTTACGGCTCACAATCTGAGTCTAAGGGGTATCGAAATATTTCGAAGTCACATTGATTTAAAAGGTTTCTTTTTATTTGCCATCTTAAATGTTTTCCTCATAACACACACAGTCTGTGGACAAAACTGTTTGCATGTTTCCTTGAGTGAATCATAACACACAAAAGGCAAAGATAAGCCTGTTGGAAGCAGGTCATACAACATTAAGAACAAAATCAATGACTACACAAATGGACCGGCATACCTCAGATGTTAACATTGATTTTTACAGAGCAGCATATGAGCATCTTTAAAGGTCATGTACAGTATTCAATTGGACGTTCTTTTTTTTTTCAGCTCAGAAAGCAACACTTGAGGCAAAACTGGCCAATGTTTTTGCCTTAATTGAAATAGACTCTCTGTAAACAGACATTGCTGTTTTTTCTAACTTTTAGGGAGGAAAAAAGGGGCCATTTTATACTTTTTTACATGCATATTCAGCTTATAAAATTAATAGATGCCATTAATTCTTCAATAACAACTGATCATTCTTACAACTGATCAAATGTAATAGATAAGTCACTTTCCTTTATCTCTGGAGAACGCCTTTGTACACAGGAACACCTTTAAAGGAGCTTGATTTTTATAATTCAGTAGAGAAACAGAATAAGTATGTTTATGAATGGTTAGATTACAGTTCTAGACAAAGTGTGGCTAATTGATGATCTAGCACTGCAAGGGTGTGTGATGTTTTGACTGCCACCTTGGTTGATGGTATGATTATGAAGATTCTTGAATCAGGAGATTGTGTGGCGTCTTAAAAAATAATATGGTTGGAAAGAAATGTGCAATCCTGTCTTGTCAACATTTCCTAGCTGCATTTATGTTCCACTGATGCATTTTCTCTCTTTCTTAGGTTTTCTTGGATGTTCTCTTCCAGTCCCTCATTTTGTTCCAAGATTCCCCAGGATCATTTAAGACCAATGCCTTAGCTTTATAATCGATTACAAGACTTGCAGACAACTGGTTTATGTTAAGTTTTAGAGCCCCTTTCCTCACAGAGTTTTACTTGACATCAGTTTAAAAGGGGCCATCAGAATTCCTCAAGCTTCAGCTAAACAAAACAAGAGCCACCATGTCCTCCATCCTCCCCTTCACACCTCCGGTTGTGAAGCGCCTCCTGGGATGGAAGAAGACTCCAGCTGGCAGTGGAGGAGCTGGTGGAGGAATCAGTGGAGTCGGGGAGCAGAACGGAGGAGGGCAGGAGGAGAAATGGTGTGAGAAAGCTGTGAAGAGCCTGGTGAAGAAGCTGAAGAAGACAGGCCAGTTGGATGAGCTGGAGAAAGCAATCAGCACACAGAACAGCAACACAAAGTGTGTTACAATACCTAGGTAAGAGCCCCTGATAACTGCTATTTAAATGTCCTGGTATACCTGGAATCACTTGTATGTTACTGCACCCCCTTTGCTGATAAACAGTGCAATCTGAAGCAACAATCATTCAAAAAAAGATGATCTGCATCAAGATTGTCACCGGAAGTGTAGTTTTCATGTTGCAACAGCAGGTTCACTTCCCTGTTATGTTGTGCCATAGGTTAAGAAGGTTACAGAAGTGAAACCCTGGTAAAGGAAACACATGCCCTGCATACAGCACCAGCAGAACCCGTTCTAGACTTGACCTGATGAATATCATCAGTTAAGACATTTAAAAATGCTAAGGCTACTTCCTCTAGGTATTTAATCACATCTCAATGATTTTCAGATAACTCAGTGCTGCTGTTAACCTTTGATAGTTCGTACCAATCCAACAGAGAGTTTAGTGATGCCTTTTATGCGTTTTCACAGAAAAAGCGAGCACCATGATATTAGTACATTTGGTCAACGTGGTGTAACTGGTAGCACCACCAATCATCCGACCCACTTTGGTTAATTGGACTATTGTGACTCTTGACTGCATCCCTGGCCAGTGGTCGGAACATGATTGTAGTTTCGAATCACATGATGACTTCAGAATAATATATTTACTTTAGTATTGCTTTTATAGGTGCAACTAATAATTATTTAGTTGGTGATTAACACGTATTTTTTATTTTTCCAGATTAGTTGGTTATTTTAATCATTCTATTTTTCTGGTGCCAGTTTTTGTTCTCATTATGTCATCACAGTAAAGGAAGGTGAAGAATTAAGTTTGCATTTTACATTGTGTCAGATCTGTGGGTTAGTGCTAAATGGTAGTTCAGTTTATTATGGTTTATTGTAGGAAAAACTAGATATCCAGTGTTTGGTTCTGCAGGTACTTAAACTGTTAAACTGTGTAATCTGTTATTTTACTGACCTGATTCTGACCAGAGCTGCAGGGGAAAAACAGCGCAACAGGTGTTGTGCTACAGAATTTATTTCCCCAGAGTTGTTTACTGCATCTCGCTTCCACTCACATTGCATGATTCATAGATCTGGCAGATTTAGATTAAAATGTGTTTCATGCTATCAAAGCGTAGGAAACAAGGAAACATGATGTAAAAAGGAATAAAAGATAAAGGATTCACTCTTCTTAGACGGTGTGGTATGGAAACAATTTCCCCGTGGAACTCCATACCTGTGCAGCAGGTCAAAGATAATGTGGTCTCATCCGGAAATGTTTTAATCCTGTTCCCTCTGTGCATTATCAATGTTGTTGTTATTAATAGGTTTATTATTATTATTAAATGATAAAAATAGATTAGTTGTATCCTTACCCTAGACACTGCTCCCATGTCTTGTAAAGTTAAAGTATAATCTAGCAGGTTAGGTGTATAAACTGTGCCTGTGTAGTGAAACTTTGTTATCATGCAAGCGTTTTTACATTTTCATGTGAATTTGTTTAGTTCTGCAGTATTTCTCCTAAATGCATCGTTGTCCTGCCCTGTAAAGGTTGAGCAGTGGGCGTGGCAGTCATTTTTCAATTGGTTCAAATGAAACATGCTTTTACCACTGCTACATGTGTGTTTGGTTTTGTCGCCACAGCCCCAGATTCGGATAATTGACTTACTCACATGGACACAGGACCCCATCTTTACTCAGCCTGTCCTCCATAGTCTCTTGCACCTGCTTTGGGCAAAGTTGAGTCAGGATAGTGAGTTAGTGTTTCAAACTGATAAAGGCCCTAGCCCAGTGGTTCTCAACCTCGGTCCTCAGGGACCACTGCCCTGCATGTTTTAGATACGTCTGTTGCAGCAGACCTGATTCACATGAGGGCTCCTCCTCTGCAATCAGGTGCTGCAGAAGCCTGTTAATCATCTATTCTTCTCAGGTGTGATGCAACAAGGGAACGTGTGAAACATGCAAGACGGATCCCTAAAGAACAGGGCAGAGAACCACTGCTCTAGTCCATTGGGCTCCGCAAAGCCTCCCCTACATCTCAGGTGACGAAGGGGATTCAAAAATCATCCACCTTTAAAAGATTGATCTGTTGTAACGACCCACGTGACTTTTCTCATTCATCATTCTTTCAATATATCTTATCTAGCTGCCAATTTCCTGATTACTACCCCTCCGATCAACCTCCACTGCTCATCCTCACACTTTAGGCTGGTTAATGCTTCTTTCTTATGCAAGTTCTGCCTAGCAACACACAGTCAGATTGTGATTTTAGCTTTAAACCCCCCCGCCAAACAGCTCCAGCCTGACTTTGTTTTTATTTTCACACCTAGGAAAAAATTGTAACAACCCAGTTCCACATTGAAGAACATGGAGGGCAAGTGATGGCTCTTACTCGCAATGGTTTGCAAATATAAACATCTGCAGACATTCTATTAATTGGCCTGTAAATATCAACACCGTCAACAGACTGCAAAGATCTCCTTAGATTACATGAAGAGGCATAGAACATTTTGGAAATAAGTATGTTCTTAGCTTCTACAGGTAGAAAACCTTCATAAAATTGGGGAAAGGTGCACAAATTGAAATGCTGCAGACTACAGATCCGTCAATAACAAACCAGTCTTTATCCCTGCCTGTGAGACTCCTCCCACTGATCACTTTGTTAGCGTTTCTTTTTTTGGGGAACAGGGTAGTTTTTGAAATTGGGGTGAGTTATGCTTTAAGAAGGTTCTTATCAGGTCACAGTTACTGCTATGGTGCAAGGTTCCAGTAAAAAAGATTAAGGAAAAATGTATTTTTAATCTATAGATCTATGATGTCTTTTACTGTAAACAACAAGCTGACCCTATGCTGGGAAAGATCCTAATCTAACTAACAGGAAATTACAGTTGAAGCATACTGAAAATTCAGTGCAGTGATTTCAGATTATTTGAATGTTTCTTCCAGAAAGCTGATCTGATTTGCTTGTATGTGTGATTTTTTTTTTTTTTTTTCTTTTCTGGTTTATAAACATTTACTGTAACTATATATAAAGTGCCTTACTGGCACTTTATATACGTTTTATTTTTTTTACGTATTAGGCAAGAGCCCCACACCCTTTTTGTGTGTATACGTTTTAGCATTAATTATAATCTTTAAAACAATTACCAGGTTAACCAGCTGATGCATGCTAGGTTTTGAGTCTCGTCATTTGTTCTGAAAACAAGCTTAAAGTTTGCAGTAAATTTCTAACTTAAGTTTTAAAAAGTTCTAATAAAACTTTCAACATCAAAACGATGTATAAAAAAATTAGCTTCAAATTTTTAAATCACTTATCTTAAAAAGATTGAATAGTTTTAAGGATTTTTTGTGTGATTTTAATTTACTTATCAAGTATCTTTTGGAAGTCTTATTTAATTTTGTTGTAAGAAGCAAGAAGCTGCAATAGGCTTGTTTTTAGACGGCTGAATGGCAGTGTGCAACACTCCTTTATTTTATACTCTGTACAGCAGAGAAAACAAAACTCAGAGCTTCTAAAAGGTGCTGAAGTGCCAAGAAGGTAACTAAGCGTTTTGATTCGGGTGTGTCAGAGGACTCAAGGACTGAAGTCACAGACACAGCCCGCAGTTTCTCTGACTTCAGTCAGTATATTGTTAGAAAAAAGAAAAAATCAACCCCTTTTCTGAAATGGCAGGATGTACAACCCAGAAGAACACACTGGTTTACTGCAGATGGCATTCAGGCTTGTAATGCATACAGCTTTTTTTTTTTCCTTTGAATGTGAGGAAATGGTCTGATAAAATCTAAGATGGATCGCTTTAGTCATGTTCTTGTAGTTGTGATCTTAAGCAGCTGGGTCCTGGGGGGTGTTGTCAGCATGGTGTCTAAATGGCTGCTAAATTGATGCCAAATGAAGGGCTTTGTAGATTTCTGTTGAGGCTTCTAATGTCAGCATAGCTCTACCATGTAGAAATCATTGAAACTTGGTAGATTTTTGTTACTTAATGTTTGTTTGTTACTTTTTTTTAGCTTTAGACAGAAATGGTAGTCCATATAGAGAGTGTGCTAAAGCTATAGTGGAAAAATTTTCTTGTTTTCAAATCTAAAATCAACCTTCATTTATACATACTTATCATATAACTAATGTTTAAGCCTCTTGATATCAACTGGGAGCTTTAGATTAAGCATTGTTGACCAGAAGACTATATATTTGCTTTAAACAATTAAATAAAAAAAGGCATTTGGCAATTTATTTGCATTCAGTGGGACTGTACTTTGCCTGTAAGTAAAAGAGTTTCAATATATAAAGACTTGTAGAGACGGCTAAGACAACTATTTCAACCAAACTGCAAAATCTCCCTTTCTTTTCTGAATACAGCGATGAACCTTTCAACAATCCAACCTTTCTTTGATGCACATGAATATTTTTTCCCCTCTTATTTAGTCTTACAATTCCAATGTCTTTGTCCTCTGAGATCTCATTGTGCAATTTGTCTGACTTTTCACCATCTCACTTTTTTGTCTTGCAATATGTTCAAATAAAAGGTGTTTTATGTGTGCAGCTTAAGAGGATATTAGTTTTAAATATGAAAAACTATAAAATTACAAGTTTAAACACTTGAAAGATTATAACCATTTATCTCTTGCTTGGTTGTATTATTTATTTATTTTTTTGAGTCAAAAAGTTTTAACTGTTTAAGTTCAAATCTTGAAGTTTTTCATGATCTAGGTGTGATCTTGGATAAAAGCTTCTTCCACCATTTGATTGCATCACATCGCATTTTGTCTGATTTGAATTTGTTGCATGATCATGTTCCATCTGCTGTGTCTCTCTCTGGGTACACATAGTCTATATGCTAAAAGTTTACTTCTCATCGGCCCTCTGAAACTTAAACCTCTAGTTGTTCAATGCAGTTTAGGTCAGGGCTGTTTATTCTACTTAATTTCTTCCATCTTGATTTATTTGACTTGATGTCTTGATGTTGCAATGATGGGACATCCCCATACTGCTCACAAAGTTGCCCAAAATGTCAGGATTAAGAGTTATATCAACTGAAACGGCAGCCTCTTACCACAATCTTCTGCAGCAAACTTCACACAGAACACACAGGTGTCAGCCAATGCATTTCTCATTACAACTCCCGAACCCAAAAGTATTTGCTCACAAAAAAGGTGAGCGAATACTTGATCAAGAGACCAGCTGTTCACATCTGTACTTTCATTTTTAAGTTGAAACACCTCATGTTTACCATCTGTTTGCTTTTATTTTGATCATGTTTTCCACTTGTCCTGTCTATGTGTGTCTGTAGCAATTGCTCAGAACTGTGGGGTCTAGGCCCAGGCCACACGATAGAGCAGTGGGACTCTACAGGCATGTACGGATACCCTGACCATAGCAGGTGAATACACTCACATCCACTGTCAACATACATTTCCTCATCTGCACAAACCTCATGCAATATAATGGTTGCCTTGTCTGTTACAAACATGCATTGTCATTGTAAATTGCATTGTGTGCTCATTACCATTATTCTTTCATTATTTATGTTGACTTTACTGTTTTAATCACAGAAAACTAACCAGTATATGCTGGGGGTTTTTTAAACTCCAGTCAGCTGTACCACTATGGCAAAATAACCAAAATGTTCAGAGCACTCTAACCAGTTGGGGTATTGATAAAGAGCACCTGGAATATCCTGAGGTGTTATTGACATAACGTTGGAAATCGGACTATGTTGGTTGTTTTGCTGAATCTTTCACGATTTTTTTTCTTCTCAGTGATCTAATCACATTCAGGTTATCTCAAGAGTTTGAAGGGGAATGGATCTCTCTGTACTTAGGTTCTTTCTTTATTTTAAGTTAATGGTAAG
>NW_015151238.1:216979-330499 GCF_000732505.1 Cyprinodon variegatus | reverse complement strand
ATTGAGTATATCTTGCAACTGTGAGGTTTGAAAAAGGGTTTATTAACCCTTTATGTAGCAAGTTAGCGTTTTTGATCCAGCCGTTTAGCCATTCAGCAAAGATACTGCTACATAGCTGTACATCTTATTTTGGCATTTGAACAATTAGATGAGCCCCTGGATGATATATTACCTACTGTAAATTAAGTTTAAAAAAGGTAACAGTCAAGAAAAAAAGTAAAAAGCTAATTTAAAAAGTCAATAAGCCTAGTTAACCATTATATTTAGGTTTATAAACTAAATATATAAGTGCTAGTATCAGCATTAAAGCCTCTAAGGTTATGTTGCACCAAATGAAAATGTGTTTCTTTTACTCTCGGAGTGTTTTTCATTAATTTCATATGGAAGCACTTTTGTTATTTTTCTTAATATTTTCGGGGAAGTTGGTGTTTCTTGTTATTACATTGACAATTAATTTTTCCATTAAAAGATCCACATTTTTTGAATGTTACAAAGATAATAAGGTCTTGTCCTGGATTCCAGTGACACTATTGGCTTGAATTTTTCAAAGTATTTCACTGAGTGCCCTATAAAGGGTTAAAAATGGTACGTGTGGCATTTAGTTATTTGTATTTCGAATATAGATATAACAGCTTTGATTATTGACTATATATTTCTGCAAAAATCTTTTATCGCATATTTAGTTGTGTGGAATGTTATAAAAGGCTTAATCATGGGATATGGAGAGTAGGGATGTAGCCTTTACTTTTGGCTGATGCAGGTTTGACTTTTTGTAGTATCACATTTCAAAAGACTTGATCAAGTGTTATTACTCCAACAGTAACTAATCCCTTTATTATTAACTAATGGGTTACTTTAAACAGAAACTGAATGAGGTGCAGTGTTTCTATCAGCTCGCTGATGTAGGGGATTTTAGATGCAGGCCGATTTATTCCAGTAATTTTTTATTTATTTATTATATATATTAAACTGATTTCTGATAACTATATCGGATCAGGCCATCACTAGTTATTTCTACCCAAAACCAATTAATTAAAACAACATTTACAGTTGTAGTCGTAATACTTTAATTAATAGAAAATTCATAAAATGGTTTTAAAAGTATTGTTTTTAAATCACATAAAAGTCAGAAAAGTGTGGCCTGCATTTATAATAAACCCCCCCCCTCAGTGCAAACACTTCTGGCTCACCTTTCATTGCAATTAATGCTATGAATTAACTTTGGGGACCTGGTTATAAAAGTTTATAACATATTGCTTTTATAAAAAAAAAACTGATTTGTGTGATTTCACACATTTATGCTATTCTAAATATTAACTGGTAAAAATTACCTCACTTTAGTTTTAAGGTTTAATTATCTTTTCTTTAAGAGATATTCCAATTCAACCCAGTCCAATCAAAGCATTAAAAATGGGATAAAAGGATAGAATAAAGCCGACTGTCTTGCTAGGTGTGAAAAGCCAAAGCAAAGAGGTGGGTTTTGAAAAGGGATTTAAAAACGTAGAGAATAGGCCTATGTGATGTGTTAACGCAAGCTTTGGAGCACACATCAGATTTCTACAATGCTTTCAACATGTCCTATAAAATGAAGTAACAGAAACTGAAGAGTTTAATTTTAAGTACACTCTAACGGTAAAAGTTAGTTTTTCCAATGTTATTGGGGTTTTTACTAGTCTTGTTTCTTGCACTTCAGTACAAAAACCTTTTTTCCAACTGTCCTCCATACTTCTGACAAAAAAAAAAGAGCTCTTTGTCTGTTTCTCCCCTCAATGTATCAGGTCCCTCGATGGCCGTCTGCAAGTTTCTCATCGTAAAGGCCTGCCTCATGTCATCTACTGCCGACTGTGGAGATGGCCTGACCTTCACAGCCACCATGAGCTGAGGGCTATTGACACATGCCAATATGCATTCAATCTGAAGAAAGATGAAGTTTGTGTCAATCCTTACCACTACCAGAGAGTGGAGACGCCTGGTAATGATCAGTGGAATTACAGAAGACTTTTCTTTTAAATAAGCAATTACATGCTAGAGGAAGTTCATGTAGTTGTTTCAAACTGACAGTATCTATGTAAAGTTTTATAAATGCGTACTTTTTGTCTACTTACATTTGACTTGTAAAAAGGAAAATACAATTCTTTCATTTTTCTTCTTAGTGCTGCCTCCTGTGTTGGTGCCACGCCACACAGAGATTCTGACAGAACTTCCACCTCTAGATGACTTCACAAACTCTATCCCTGAAAACACCAACTTCCCTGCAGGCATAGATCCTCCTAACAACTATATACCAGGTTTGTGTTAAAAATAGATTTGCTTTTCAGCCCCTTCCTCTATTATCTATGAAACATGGTCACTATATCTGTTTCTCTTTGCACAGGATTAAATTAATTTTAAAATCCTTTTCTGTGTTAACACCATAGAAAACATTGTTCTTCTATTTGCTCCTATATAATCCTCAGAAAACATTTTGGAAACCATCTTTTGATCATAATGGTTAATTTCATTATTAAGGGATCTGAATTCAAATAAATTCATATTACATTTTGGTCATAATGCTGCCTTTACTTTTTGGACACAAACAATTCATAAAATGTATTAAATGACATCAGCCTACAACTAATTGAGTCCACAGTTTGTTTTACATAAATAGAGAGGTTTCCTTTTTTCATTTTACATGCAAAAAAACTCTTAAAATTACTTTAATTGATGATTTCTTGTTTCATAAACATGAATGCGTTTCATCACTTGCTCTTCAGACACCCCACCTCCGGGCTACATGAGTGAAGATGGAGAGACCAGCGACCAGCAAATGAATCAAAGTATGGAATCAGGTAGATTAGTTGTGGTTGGAAGCTGCTGTGACTCTTTCAGACATTTTACACATTGTTGTATATTGAAATATATGCCTCAATATTAATGGGGTTTAAGTTTTCAAAGATTTTGTATCAGAACTTTGTGGCAATATTATATGTTTTTTTTTTTTCTGCCATTAATGTTCATTAATAGTTTGTATTAGTAGCAGAGGTGGTCTTACCCTTATATAGAAAGATGTCAAAATGTTTAGAAATACATATTTCAAACTGGCTGTACTATCAACCAGTTTTTAGGCACCTCTATACACATTTATGCTAATTGTATAAAAAAAAAATCCATCGGTCATTTTTAATTAAATGCATCTCCTCAACAACCATTAGTGTGTATTAGTTTAGGATGCAACAAAAGGGGCAAGCAAGGGAAATGCTGTTTGGTGTTTGGGCCTAAATATATCTGCTAACTCTGACACGTCCCAGTAGCGAGTCAATAAAGGCAATGTTTTTTTTATTAACAGCAAAACTAGCCTCAAGCTGGCAGAAAACAATGTTTTCCTTTAAAAGTAGCAACATTTCTAACTGGAATATTTTGATTTTAAAAGAATAAAAGTAGATATGATGGTTTTCCCACCAGGCTCACCAGCAGAAATGTCACCAAGCGCCCTCTCACCTGTCAGTCACAGCTTAGGTGAGTTTCTTTTTTAAAAGGATTTTTTTCAGCTGTGGAAATTAATGCATCACAGAAGCAGTTGAAGGTTTTGAAATACTGACTGAACAACGATGTCTTCCGTTCTCCTCCCAGACCTTCAGCCTGTCACCTACAGTGAACCAGCTTTTTGGTGCTCTATAGCTTACTACGAGCTGAATCAGCGGGTTGGTGAGACGTTCCACGCCTCCCAGCCATCTCTGACCGTAGACGGCTTCACCGATCCCTCCAACTCTGAACGCTTCTGTTTAGGCCTCCTCAGCAATGTTAACAGAAATGCCACTGTGGAGATGACAAGGAGGCATATAGGTATATACACATTAGGGCTGCAACTAACCGTTATTTTGCAGATCAATCTGTCGATTATTTTTTTTCGATTAATTGATTAGTAATCGGATAGCCAAAGGCTGCTTAAAGAAGATTTTTTTTTTTTTACGAAAGTAAACCCGGTGAAATAAAAACATTTCCACTTGAGGAGTTCTGGATAGAGCATACTGATTTTTTTTCTTCTTCTTTTTTTTACAATTTTGATAAAATTACTGCTTAAGGTGGTTCGCTCTGTCAAAAAAGGCATGTTTTAGATTCTCTATACTCCAGTTAACAATTAAACGATTACTAAACTAGTTGATGATTATTTAAATAATTGATTAATCAGGATTAATCCGATTAGTTTTTTCAGCCCTAATAGACATATGAATGGAGCAGTAGTTTATAAGACACTTTGTGCACAAAAGGGTTCTAGGAGTGAGGTTTTTAATAGATAATGAACTGGTTTTGTTACAGCCTTTTATTCGACCAATTCTGGTTCATTAAAGCAGGGTCCAATGTAGAGTATAGAGTTTGTTTTCAGTCAGCTTTCTGCCAAAAAGAAAATAATTCACTAGCAATAAATGATCTTATGAGCATTTTGATTTTATCCTAGATCACATTCACTACACATAAATAGCTTGAACTTTTTTACATGTTTAGATTCGGTATCTCAAAGCTCCAGTAACTTGCCCATGAGTGCAGGCTCATTTTCTGCACACTTTTTATCTTTTTTACCATCTGTAGCCTTTGTTCTACTCTTATGTTGACCTTATTTTTTCCTTTTCTTGCTTTTGTAGCTTTTGTCAGTTGTAGGATGTTACCCACCAGAGAAAGTCAACAATCTGTGATTGACTGCTTTCAGAACATTTTTTTATACAATGCTGGACACTAAAGAACAAATGCACTGTTAGATTCCATCTGAATATGTGCATTTATAATCATTGTGAATAATAATTTTACAGTTGATGCCTGATTGCATTTATGACTGTGTTAAAATCAAAGTTATTTAAGAAAGTAATTAAGAATTGCTACTTTTTAACAGTGATCAGCCTGAAGATGCTTTGATACTTTATTAGCCGCAATCAAAAGAAATGGTACAGTCTCAAAAAGCGGGATTTCCAAAAAGTAGCCAATTGGAGGCTGTTGTCTCTCTGGTGGTTACCACTGTCAAACTAAATAAAGTTCAAAGGAGTGAGTAGGAGGGAGGCTATGTGTGTGTGGAAAGCAAACAACAAGCATGCAGAGAAGGAGAATGCACTTGCAAATGCTATTTGTGTGTGAAATGAGGAGTTTGTTTGTTATTTAAGAACTTCTTGTTTCAGCTCAAATTAGACCTCATGAATTTATGTTTAACATTCTTCAATGTTGGAGTTGTATAGAAAAAAATATTTATATTTGGAGAGATTTTTGTTTTTTTCTTCTGCTTTTTTCTTTCTTCCTAAATGACAAAATCCCAAAATTGAGGATTAAATTTAGTTAATTTCATATTTAAATTAACAATTTATTTTTTTTAAATCACACGGCACAGCTTATTTTTACATTTTACTTTTTGTCAGAAGAGAAGGGCAGTTTGTAATCATTTTAAAAAAAAACTTTGTCATACCTACACTTTCTTGAGTTCATCCCTGAAACGTACAATCATTTAAAAAAAAAACTGAGCTTTAAAGCATCAACATTTGTGGAAGATATTTGATTAGAGTCCTTACAAATTCTAGAAAAGCCAATTTTTAAATGGAACATTTTTTATTTCATTTCAGTTGCCAGAAAAGCAATAAAATGTTTTTTTGTTTTTTTTTTTTACTACACTCCAGAATCAGGTTTCATGATTTGTGGGACTTCGCTAAATTACCATAGAAGCAGTTAAAGGAATGTAAAGGCAATTTTACATAATGTATACAAACTGTGGCTTTATTACTTCTCACACTTGGTTGCTTTTTTATTTTTATTAAATGGTATATTTTAGTCTTTATCCACCATTTAGCCGTTATTAGATCACTAATTCAGTTCATGATTTCATAGTTGATTAATTGCAATCAGATTTATTGTCAGTTTTCCTAGATCACCTCTTTAAACTTCAAAGTTGTTTAAATGGATTTTATGCAAACAAATTGTTACAACGAAATGGACAATTGTAAATTTGATTTTCAAAGTTTAGTAAAAAATTGTGATTTGCATTCCAGATGTTTTCAGATTTGATGAGGCAACTTTTTTAGTGTTGTCTCCACCAGCTTTCCACATTCAGGGAATAAAATACTTGCTAAACGGCAAGCAATGTGTAAATCTGGCCAAACATGCTCAGCTAAAGGTTAAGGCCAAAATGTGGAAAGGCTTTGATCTAAAAAAAATTTTCATTAAAGCTGTTAGAGTATGTCTTCCCTAGAAGAAAAAAAAAATCTTCATAGCATGATGCTGCCAGGACCATCATAAATATTTTCAGATCAGAAAGTAAAACATTTAGTAAAATGTTGTCTCATCTGATGAAAGCACATGGTTTATTGATGGGATTAAGACTTTTAACGGTCAACTTTCTCTTTCATTTAAGTTAACTATTAGTAATGATTCTATTAACAAACTCCCCATCCACGGCTGTTTATCTTTAACTCCTTCATCTTTACCAGGAGCTTATTACTTTCTATTCCCCCCTCCTCCCTATTGTCTTCACATTTTGTCTAAAATTCTGCAGGTCGTGGTGTCAGGTTGTATTACATTGGTGGGGAGGTCTTTGCTGAGTGCCTCAGTGACAGTGCCATCTTTGTCCAAAGTCCCAACTGTAACCAACGATACGGATGGCACCCAGCTACTGTCTGCAAGATACCACCAGGTCAGCACGCTGGAAAAATTGTTCTTACTTGTACTCGCCTCCATCTTAGTCTTGACGTCCTTTCTGGTAGCTGGTATCAAAAAGTCAGCGAGTAAACAACCATGCTATTTGGTCCAGAATGACTCACTGATACAAATAAACTGAAGCTTGAAAAAAAGGCACAAAGAGCCTGCACAATGTGACAGCATTTGTCACACAGTCACCCACACACTGACTCATCTGTACCCATATAAGTTTGAACGGTTAACTCATGGAGGAATAGACTGTGAGATCCAGGGAACTGCAGCTAGAACCATAGAAAGTGAAGGTATGAGGCAGATGTTTAGGGACATGGCAGCCTTCTCCAGAATAATTGCTGACAACACACCTACTCTTAGCAATGTTTGCGTTTTTGTCGTATTCACAAACAATTTTTAAAACCACTTGATGGTGATCTTTAAAGAAAAGCTATCCAAGCATTATTTATTATGTAAACACTTTGAATTGGTGTAGTAATCATCATCAATCATAGATGTATGTTAGCTGCACTGCGCTTCTCTACTTGTTTCTTTTTGTTTCTCTTTGTTTTTAGGCTGTAATCTAAAGATTTTCAACAACCAGGAGTTTGCGGCACTGCTAGCGCAGTCAGTTAATCAGGGCTTTGAAGCAGTGTACCAACTAACCAGAATGTGCACAATCAGAATGAGCTTCGTCAAGGGTTGGGGAGCGGAGTACAGGTGAGTTACATACTATTCAATAATTTGGTCGTACAGAATAACTAGGCTTTTAAGATTCAGATTAGAATGGTTTATATAGAGATTTCTCAGTGTATCAAATTTTAATGATAGCTGGTTTTTATGCATAATAGGAGCTCTGAATCATTTTAATTTGAATGTGAATTATTCATCCGTTCTTAAAAAAAGAACACTACAGTCATTGAGTTATTTTTCTCCTTTTTATTAATTTTGTTATATTACAATAAAAACATACATTTTATAATTAAGATATTATAGAAAATCTGTTTCCATGCCTCGATCTTAATCTCTGACTTACATGAAATCATGACATTTATGCTAATCCAACACATTAATGAGCTTTAATTTGAACCTTTCTGGCTAAATTTGCAGGCATGTTAGATTGTCACCGTCTGTCCCATTCTCAAGTCACGCCATTTTTCTTCTAGTATTTATTTAACTTGTAAATTATCTGTTGTTTGGACTTTATCAAATCAAAACAACCCAAAGCTCTTTACAACACATTCAGTCATGTACCCATTCACATGTTGACTGTAGGAAGCTGCATTGTGACTTTTCTGGGGTAGATTGGCAGAAACCAGGCCCTCTGACTACTAACAGTAGGCAAATCTGTAACGTGTCCTGCTCAAGGACACCGAGACAGAGCTTGAACCAGTCACCCACTGGTTACAGGACAAACCCCTTCATGATAAGCCACCATCACCCCTTAGAGAGCAATTTCATCTAGACTATAAAGTTCAGTGTTGTTCTTATTTTAACCAGCTTTCATATTTGCTACATCTCCTAAATGACTTGTGGCACATTTAACTTCTCTTCCACCTCAAAGGCTAACCTTACTATGTCTTTATAGCTACCTGTCCACAGATTCAACCACATAACCTCTTTGGCTCCTGTACAGTTACAAAAACCAGCCAAACTTATATTACTGGTAAAAATCTTATTAAAACGGATTCTAATTATGCATGTTTTTTAGAGTTTAGAATCAGAAATACTTTAATAATCCCAGATTGGAAATGACTTAAGATTTCTAAATTACTTTAGAATGTATTTTTTGAGCGGAAACTATTAAAGTCAAAAATAAAATATATTATTTGACAAAGTCTTGCATAAAATGCTTTAATTTGGTATGACTTGAAAATGCATTGTTTGTTTTTTTTGCATGGAATAAAAGCCAAATTCATTTTTAAAATCTGAATTTCATTTATGTAGTTTATTTCATTTACTTTTATTTTTCCATTTCTGTTCTTTTTTCTTTACACAGGCGCCAGACTGTAACCAGCACTCCTTGTTGGATTGAGCTACATCTCAACGGCCCCCTCCAGTGGTTAGATAAAGTACTGACCCAGATGGGTTCTCCTACAGTGCGCTGCTCTAGTATGTCCTAAACGGAGATCGAAGCAAAGTCAGACTGGCGTTCCACAATGTCAGAACAATTTGTCTTAAATGAGACTACCATGCAGTCTTAAATAAAGTACTAAAAGTGTTTTAAAAACAAAGAACATGTCATACAGAAGAAGGTAGAGCAACAGCGTCTGTAAAGGACTAAAATGGAATTGGCCGACATAACCAGTAGGAGAACCCGAGGTAGAAAAAGTGATTTTCACCATGGACAACAGCTGAGCTCTGATCAAGGACCTGAAGCAGGACTGAGCCTTATACTGTCCTCAGGGACACCACAGCAGTTTCGGGGATCAAGCAACGACACCGATTAATCTTAGAAGCTGTCATTCCACTGGTTCTGCTCAACTCTTTGATTAGGCGTGACTAGTTCAGTTTACACATTGATGACCACCCACCTCTCCAGCTAACGTTAAACACGTCAAAACTCAAACTTTAGCATGAGCTTTTCTGTCATCCTTTCCGTTTTTAAATCCCAATAATTCAGATTTTATTCCTGATTATCCTGGAGTGCTCCTAAAGGTGCGCAGAAATATATTAACACTAACACTCTGTTTTAGACACAAATCACCCTCTTCAAACTTGGATCCAAGCTTAGATCTGTTTCTTTATTGGATGGTGGTAAAAGAAATGCGTATATTTAAATATAATTACAGTGAGATCAGTGATGCTAAACACAGAAAATTGATAAATTACGAAATTCTAAGAGCAAGAAGAAGAGCATACAACATGTCACCTCACTGCAGATGCAGTTAAACAATCAATTTTTTTTCTAAAGTTCTTTGATATCACAGTATTTAACCCACTTTGCATGCTCTTACTCTTTCTCTTACACTCTGTACCTGTAGCTTTCTGTAGAACTTCTACTTTCTTTCTGTCATTGTGGGAAAGACGTTGATATTATCTAAGCCCTGATATGGTATGAAATCTAGCAGTGGTTTATAATAGTGGTTTATACGTAACCTTTTAGAAGAGAGAACAAGCGTCCATCAATGCACTAGAGAGTTTTCTCTGTAGTTTCAGAGAATCGCTCTGATCACACAGGGTCGCACACGTCTCTGATACACCGGACAAGAATTAAAACCAAACAAACACCCACAGTGGGAAACTTCGCTGCAGTCAAGTAGCGGCGGTTTACATAATGAAGACACACCATAACCCTTGATACTCAGTACAGCCAGAAGGTTTCTCAAAATAAAATTCAAACACTCTTTAGACAGGGTAGAAATGACATTTTCTACCACATCGATGCGCAATAACTAAATCTGAGATTCCAAATGTATAAAAAGATGCACAAGTTTCTCATATTATAAACTAATGCACACTTTCAAATTATAACAGATTACAATAAGTCCTCCAAAGTGGGACTTTAATTTATAAATCTATGAAATAGCTTCTATACTGTACTTGCACAGCCCCAAATTATGCACCCTTAAAAAAAAAGTTGCCTTTGATGTCGAATACAATATGCTCTGAATCCTGTATTTAAAGTCAACAAACATTTTTCTCCTCCCTCTCCAGTCTCACTGTAAAGAATCATTTTTCTAAATAATCTTGACGCATTTTGTTTGATTTGATTATGATTTTTTTTTTTTTATTTCTCTCTTAAACCAGCAATCTTATTTTCTGTAAGGTATTCCAGCTTTAAGTGTTGAACAAGCTTAGTTGTACTACACATTTATCATTGTCTTTACAAAAGGTTTTAGCTACATTTATTTTGTACTTTTTTAATATATGTATATGAATATATTTAAAATCTTCACTCCTCTTTTTCTTAGATGAGTTTCTTTTGTTCTTGAGAAAATACACCTTGATTTGAGTAGTTACAGCTTGATGATGATTCGCTTTTTGTGTGTATTGCAAGACTTTTCAATTTAAAGACAAATTTTCTCCCTTCAACTCAATTTGGTTGCTTAAATCACAGCAAAGAGATGTTTATTTTTTATTTTTATTTTTTCAGGTGCTTCAATTTTTTTCCTTCTAAATGGCAGTTTATCACATTGTTCTAACCAACCTTTCAGCAGTAGGTGTGTAACCAAAGAATACGTGTCCATTGCAGTTCAAAAATTGGCTTGATCAGTCACACATTACCTTTTTTTTTAGTACAATAAAGATAACTAAACTGTTTTTGTTGTGTAATTCAAAATGCTTTCGCACTGAAGAAACATTTATAATTGTCATACAACCCTGAACTTTCCTATATGCAGTAGGTATGAGCCAGAATTCGGTTTTCACAGTGTAGAAATAAAGGCTTTATGTTAAACATTAGTTACACTAGTATACTAATTATTATTGGTAGAATTTTGCCCATACATGATAACATTTTTTAAATAAACCCTAAATTGTGGTGCTATTGGTCTTAAAATAAACATACTTATTTATTTGTATGGTCATCCTGCTCATTATTTAGTATCAATCGATTTGAACAGGAGAAATTATCTAGTTTATAAAGCCACGGGTTGTTTATTGCTTAATAATGCTTGGCTTACAGCTTATAGCTTGGTTATGGTACTTTTCAAACATCATGTAATGTGGAGTGATGGGTGCCATTTTTTTTCCTTTGAGGTGTACCTTTAGCAACCAGAAACATTTAAAAAGAAACAATTAATTTAAGAAAGCATGGGAAACTAAAAGGAAACAAGGAAACCCTTTTCATTCAGCTGATTTTACTCAATGCCCCATGCAGTTTGAGAACCTGGATACTGCAGCATTTCTGTCACCTAGCTGAAGGGACTTAAAACTAAAAAGGAATGTTATGACAGAGGATTTAAAATCCCTTGATCAAGCCGACTGGCTCACACCTGTTCTGCATATAGAAACTGTCACCAGCAGCCTCAGAACTCCTTACTTACACATTGTCTATTTTGACTTGTTTTCTTGCACACATTCACAACAAGCTGTATGTTTTAAGTTCATGCAAATGAATTGATTGGATAGATTAAATGCGAAAATGACATATTTACTGATGCTTACACATTCTGTTGGTATGCATGCAAAAAAAACTGAAGGGAAAGTTGCACATAAAATAAAATGTTAAATTTAATCACTGAAGGTTTTGTTATTTTTTTTGTCCGAAGATTCTGCGGAAACTAGAATTTCAGCATTTGAATGCACAAACTTGAAAGATTTGCGTGCATGAGAACAGATGCATGTCCTGCAGAGTAACTGATTGAGTTCCATTTTTGCTTCTTTTATTTTTTCTCTAAATTTTCCTCTTACTGTTACTTTCATCCCATTTATATCTTGTCTGATTCGTACCTTTTAAACCTGTCTTGTATTTTGCTGGACTAGCCAAAGTCTTACAAGCTGAAACTAAATTGTGTTTACTTTTTTTTCCACAGTTAACACAAGTGTTAGTTCTATGCATTGACCTAATAGTGTTGGGACTGTATGTGGAGGAATTATTCTTGGTGGTTAAACCTTTTTATGTGCATATTGCCAGGAGCCAACTAGAGCCTTTGCGTTAGAAGTGTCAGACCAACCAGCTGTTCTCTTTCAGAGACGAGGCAGAACCAAATGAGGTTGTGAAGGACACCAACACATTCTGACATTTGCATTCCTACTTACAGATCATATTGTATTTTCTTCTTATTGTGATGACAATTGTGTATTTCAAAATGAGCTTCTTTTCTGCATATGTCGAGCAAACTTTTTGTTTTGATAAAGTGAAGTTCCTACAAGTCACTAGTGCTGTTGTATAATGTTATTTAGCTGTTTTTCTTTTTCCATACATGTTCCCTCTGCTTGCTATGAACGGAGCATATTCACTAGAACGCAGCCTGTTAGAATTAGAATTGCTTTTCCTCAAACAATGATCTCCGTAGGCTTTCCAACTATCCAACATTTACGACTTCTTACAGTGTACACTAATAAAGCAGTTTTACTTCAATTGAATTATCTATTTTTGTTTCTCATAATTTTGTTCTAAAAATTGTGCTTTTTTTTTGCTTGTAATTTGAAAGCTATATAACTAATCAAGTGTAAAAAAAGAAAAAAAAAAGAAAAAGGAAGCTGGATTAACATACATTGTTCTAGGAGATGTTTTCCATCTTAAGTCCCAGTGATGTTGTAGAACTGTTGACAGCCAAACTTTCCCCAGATGAGCAGACTAATTAGCCAAATCTTTCCCGTTAGCCCCAATTTTATGTACCTGTGGTGCAGTTCATCCATTGTCATCATTCCAAAAAAAAACTGAAAAGAAAATGTTGGAATAGATGGCTGCAAACACTGTATACTTCTTAAAAAAGCAGCTGTTCTTCATTGTATACAGGTTTCAACTTCTCTGATCAATACAGTGCTTTGCGAAATTACACTACCCGTAATCTTTTTAGATTTTCCACTAATAATATATGTTTTAAGTTGAACAACATTAACTTTTGTTAATGATGCATAAATGAATAGAACCCACTTGACTGTAATTGACTATAAAATCTAGCTGCTTTGGCGAGGCCTCAGGTTATCGGTAAACAAACGGTGGGTGAGATACACTGCATAACTTTGGGGAGTATTTGAAAACAGCTGAAATATAAAACGATCTAAACTTTGTGCGCCTCACAGATCACTTAGAGATATTTACTCCATCCTCTTGGATCAGAAATCATTTTACACAACAGCAAACCTACCAAGACAGGGTGTTCTGCCTATACTGGCAAGCAGGCTTAGGATGGAGGTCTTAATGCAGTCAGTCTGGGTGAGCTGCAGATGCTGTTGAGACATTTCTCTCATCAGATGATGAAAAGAGTAAAAACAGAGCTGTTATGGTAGTTGCCCTGCTTATGAGACCTTTTGTGTGTAAATCTTTTTTACTTTTTAGACCTTTACACACAATGGCTAACAAATACTGTTCCCCTGAACACAGCATCTCCAGTGAAAACATTGCTGAAGCGAAATCCGTCTGAGAACTTTTTTTCTTTTCAAGAAGACTATCAAAAGGAGCTGATATATTTTCCTTATTGTGAAATGACACCAAATCATAGTCCGGGTAAGTTTATCATATAAGAATAGCAAGCACATCTGTAATGTCAGTTAGTACCTGGACCGGTTATCACCAGGGCCTCTTAATTAGGTCACACCATGATCAGGTGGTACTTCAAGGTTATTGCTTGATTCACTCCA
This sequence comes from Cyprinodon variegatus, assembly GCF_000732505.1. Lineage (NCBI taxonomy): Eukaryota > Metazoa > Chordata > Actinopteri > Cyprinodontiformes > Cyprinodontidae > Cyprinodon > Cyprinodon variegatus. The sequence goes on along the minus strand of NW_015151238.1, from coordinate 316,609 downwards.
TTATTCTTGAGATGAAATAATTAAAGCAACTGGAAGCCAAAATAGAATCAGGCAGCAATAGCTAGAAAAGCTCATCTCTGTTTCCCAAGCTGTATATAGGCTCTTAACCGTCTAAGTTAAAGCAGCACATTATTATAAACCATGATTTGGCATAACAAATGTATTAATTTCAAAATTACCCCAGTTTTCAAAGTTTTAATATTAATGAAACCCCCTCAGAATTAGGACAATCTATGTTGATAGAGGTTTATTAGCTCTTGAGATGAGATTGCAATGAAAATATTACTTTTTCAATTTGAGAAATTGTTTATGTATGGTCTAGTTTGGTCAGAAGAGGGCGCCAGAGTCACACCAATAATCCCAAGTACAATTCTGATATTTCTGCATTGCCTACTCCCAGTCATGTTGTCCTGATGCATTATGATTCTAGTGGGCCTAAAAATGTCCAAATAAAAGAGCTGTGCATAGCTTTGATAAATTCAGACATTTATGCTTAATTTTCCCCATTTATTTTAAAGCACAATAACCTATAATCCTGATTTAGGGAGTTAGTGCATAAAATCAAATGTGAAATATTTATCAGATTATAATCAATGAATACTATTAGAAGCCATTAAATATTTCTGCTATAGCATTTTCATTAAAGTGGTTTTGGAAAACATGTTTAGAGCATCAAACAGTATAATACGAGAAGCTAAAGGTCTGGGTTGTGAAAGTTATCACAGGTTGGCCTCTTTGGATATTTTTTTTATCAATTGCAAGCATTTTAATGTATGTTTTAAACACATCAAAATAACCTTTTTTTATTTCATTCTTTTTCCTTTTTTTTTTTAAATGCATAGATAGCCTCAATTTTATGTATTTATTTTTAATGCGCCAGAGTGAATACTCATTCAGCTAGACCCACTCCATTACTACAGCATCATTAGGCATTTGTTGATCCTCACCATCCCTTCATATCGTTCGGCCTTGGATTTCCTCCAGTCCCCTGAGTCCTATTACCATGCAGAGCAGTGAGGATTTCCCAAACAAAGTACCTCCAGATCCTGAGTATACCTAAACTTTCTGGAAGAGTAATATAGTCTGGTAATGGCAGCTGCCATCTCTCTGCGGTTGTTGTTGTTGATGTTTAAAAACTAATTTCAATTCAGTTGTTTTGCTTGTAGACACGATCCAGTTAGTGGTTGTAATTTTAGCTGTCTACTAATGGACTTAATATTTATGAGATGTACCATGACCATGACCTGTTATTCAGTATCTGCAAATGCTAAACTGTAAGAACTTGGAGTGGAGAGGTTGAGGTTATTAATTTACAGTCAAAGCAACGCCCTACTAATTTGAAAGTTGAAATCTTGATTGAAATTTGACCTGCATTTTGAATTTTAAAAAAGATATTTCAGAAAAAAAATTGTTGAATTTTCTAGGAAAGACTAACAGTGGTATATAGTTATAAAGTGGAAGGAAATGATCAATGCACTGACAATTGTTTCTTAAAAATTAGGGAAAAAAGCATTGATATATTAATGGACCCTCTATAATTACAGCCAGTTATAGGGTATAACTTTTTTTTTTTAATATTGACTTTTTTCAATTTTTTCTACAAGATTATTTAGAATAAAAATCTATTTTTTAGTGTCATCATGCATTTTCTCTGGGATTTAGTTCTGTACTTTGAAATGCATATATTTTAAATAAACCATTGTATTGCAGCAATGGACAGGTTAAGGATCATGAACCCTGGCATCCATTTTAAATCTGTATTTTGGGTCCATTAATCATCTGATCATTTAAATCTTCTCAGTCACTGATGATGGTGTGTTGTGGACTTTCACCTCTCTGATGCTCTGATATCTCCTTTGGTCCTCATGATGTTGCTTGTCTACTAGGGTTTTCAAAATAAACCTTTGAAGATTTCACAGCAACACTGAATGCATACTGAAAGTACATTTCACATGTAAGACAATCATTTACACAGGACTGTTTTGGGTTGTTAGTAACAGATGTAGGCCGTGCTTTTCTTTTTTTCTTTTATTTTAAAAGTTCCTAATTTTGCACAGGATCTGATCAAACATACTCATGTAAACATAATTTGAATCTGAGAATGTCAAAGAAGTGTGTAAACTTTTGCAAAGCATCTTACTCTGTTAGCAATTTTTTGTATTTTAGAGCTTAATATGATGATTTATTTCTAAAAGTTTCCAGATTTACATTTGGTCTGCAATTTTTTGTTTCTACTGACACTGGGAAAGAGATGAATTAGTCTGCTAATCCCAGATTGTCCTCTATCAATAATGACTTTTGCGTCTGATGTATCTTGCTGTTTTTTGTTGGCTTCTTTCGGTTTTACTGCCTTGATCTTTTAATATGAAACTTTTTTCCAGCAGCTGAAGTTAGTGGAAATTTGTGGATTTTTCCTTGTGTGTTTAGAGTTTGCCTTCATGTCAAAGGGAAATGTTTATGGCCACAAGAAATGAAGAAGGGTATAAGTTATGTAAACTAATTAAGACTGGCTGCTAACCTATTGCTGACCCGAGGGGTATAACAATGCACCATGTAAAAGCTTTTGTAGTCGGGGCCTCTTGGTCACACTAGAGTGTTGGATGTCCTGTGTGTGCGTGTTTTGGCTGACTGGTGTTGCGTGGCTACGTTGATCCAGTAATTGGAGCAGAAGGAGACAAGAAACGAGAGAGCAAAGAGAAAAGGACAGCGAGAAAGCAAAGGAGAATAGAGAAGGGACGTAAGAAAGAAAGTGGCTCTTCTGTGAAAGAAAGTAAGAGAAGTAGAAGCCGGGCCCATGTAATTAGGTTTAAATGAGTTTTCCACTGACTCAGTGGGTCATGGCAGCACTGGGACAAAGACGGGCTGAAGGTCAGGCAGTCATGGAGTTGGACGGAGCCCGACTTGGTCAGGGAAAAACACGAAGGCCCAAGTGGTAAACATTTGTCAGGACGGTGAGCCGATATGGGCAGAATGTTTCCATCTTCATAAAAAGGTCCTAAAAAAAGAAGCTAAAACATGAATTGAGTTAAAAACTGGTGAAAAAATCAAGTTGGTGTAACAGCTTTGAAGTATTGCGCCTATGGGACAGTGATTGCTACATTAGATAAAATGTAGGTATAATCCATATTCAAATATAGAAATGAGATTACACCATAAACTGTGGAAAAAAGTCGACATTTTCAGTTAGATGAAAACCTAAGAATACAATGCATGTCATGCATTTCCAACATAACGCTGCTATTATACTTCTGTAACGATGGTTAATCTCAGCCAAGCTGCAAATGTGTGTATCACTCATGGCACAGTGACTTCTATCCAGATATTTTTAGGTTTTTGCTTTAGTCTGTTGTTCTTTAGATGAGATGCCACAAAGTAACCTCTCCCCACCTGTTGCTGCACACTTCCTCTCAGGCGTAACAAAAATGTGCAATACATTTTATTTCCTTACAAGGAAAACAAGGTGTTTGAAAATGTTGTTAAAGGACTGCCTTTCTTTACTGTTTATAACTCTATTTTAGGCAACAGTTGCAAAGCTAGAAATGGCCTTTATTTGAAGCAGGCAGCTATGGACAAAATAGTGGCTTTTTCTTGTTTACATACCTCTGATCAGTTTATGACAAATTCATTCTAGAAGTGTCCTGTATATTTTAGTTATGTGGCCCTTGTTCCTTTTTATCCATAAAATTCTCAAAATGTTATTTTGTCCTGATTCTGATTGAAACATGACCAAATGAACTAGCCAATCTCAATCAAATATAATATATTTGCATTCATTTGCATTCATGCTACTGAACTTTCTTAGCTTTGAACAACATGAAAAGCTGCTAAGCTCCATGTCCTTATACATGATATAACAGCAAAACGGCCCCTTATTTTATGCTTTTAATAACTCAGTCCAGGAAGTAGCAGTTTGCATTTTAACTCCTAGTGGTTAGCTGTGAATTGTATAGAATCATGAATGATTCATCAAGCAACTGGACATAAAACCGAGCCATTAAGACATTTTTGTGGTTAAGATTACAACACTGCCACGTAATTATGACCTGCAATTAGCTGGGTTAAAAAGGTCAGTGATTGACCGCCATCATCAATGAAAATTAATTTTATTTGTTCCTGCCAGAGCTGCTCTGATCTTTAGAGATACATTTTCCGTTATTTGGCTTAAACCCTCACTGAGGAAGGCCAGAAAGTCTTTCAGCCGCAAACACGTTTTCAGTTTAGAATAGATTCTGTTTAGCTTCATTCATCTTCTCCACATGTTAAGCAGCTTTCTTGTTCATGTATCCCCACAGCATGATAGTGCTGCCACTATGCAACATTATGCGCTGTTTTTATATAAATATATATATATATATATAAAAACACAATAAGAAATGTTACATAAGTAAATTCAAACAAAATATGAAAAAAGTCAAAACTGGATAGCTTATTGAGGCTGCAGCAATACATGCATTTCACATGTTCTCAAGGCATTAATGCTGAATGCACAAACGTTAATGCATGTATTGGCCAATGCAGATAAAATAAAAATTGATAACATCGGACAAAAAAATAATCTGGTTTATTATCTGGCTGGCTGTAAGCTGCACTACTTCACTGATAAATGTTTTCCTTGGCGGTTTGTTGGTTTAGCTGAACAGGCACGTCTTATTAGATTGTTCATAATCTCTGACATTTCAGATGATGAATTGAACAATTCATTATGAGTTGCTTAAAAGTATGGATACTTTTTTATAAACCAAACTTGCTTTTTTTTTTTTTACAAACCTCTGACTGTTTCCATACTGAGATTACAGCAGAGGTAAACTGTTATGGTTTGCACTATAGGTTATTAAGTTTTGCTAAATAGGAAAGATACAAAAGCATTTTTTTTTTCTTCCTTGGTTTGAGGTGACCTATCACACATTATAAAATGGATTTTATATTGTCGTAAGGTGACAGCAGACTTCAAGCAGAGTTAAGAAGATGTAATTATGTTTACGCTGTTATGTGGGTTAACAATTGTTGATTGTTTTATAACACATTATAAGAATTTTGTGATATTAGATATTTCTATTTCTTTTCCAAAGTAAATAAACATATGTTATACTGTGTAAGCTGATTTTTTTTTTGCTTTCATTGGGTAACAAGTACACCTTGTCTTCACAGAATCACATTACAATGTAGCAGCGAGAAGTATTCAGACCTTTCATTTCTTATCACCCTTAACATCCCTCTCCTCCCTCCCCCTACATGTGCTACATGCTGGGGTGTGTGTGGGGTTATGAAAACAGTTAGGCTTAATAATTGATGTTCTGCATTTCAATCAATTTCAACACAGTGTTAGGCTAATTAAGGTTAGCGCCATCCTCCCAGGGGCTGTGCATGTAGAAGAGTGTGAATGAAATTGTGTGTGCGCAGTGGTTGGTGTGTGTGTTCCTGCTCCTGGGGCTCCACGCTCCATTTTATATCCCAAAATACTTGGGAATTCTCTATTTCAGGAACAAGAGACGAGATATGGTCTCTCACTGGCTGTTTCTCATCCTCTCTTTCCCTCATTCTCTTTCTTGCACTCTTCCTCCTTCCTCTCTCTCTCTCTCTCTCTCCCCAGGCAGGATACTAAATGCAATTAACACAGCTGCTTTACTGCCTGCTAATTATTAACACACACACTCAAACACTTCCTCCACTTTCCTGCACACACACAAGTGATTTTTTTTAATGCTGGACTAATTTAAAGTATGTTGACGGCTGTTTTAATGAATTAAATCGAAAACGTAACCTTAAAGAAATTATAGGCAGAAAAAACAAGCTTTTGCATTCAAAGTAAACAATTGATTGTCTGATGCAGTTCAGAAGCGTTGTTTTTTTTTTATTGCCTTCCTATTGTGTGTAGTTCACCCAGATACCTCAAGGTGTGTGTAAGTGTGAATCTGTGTGCGTTAATGAGTCTTTAAACCCTCAGTGACAGTATTTAACATTAACAGGAATAACTAAAAAGTCCAATTAAGAAGCAGAGACGGCTTTATGCACAGTGAAGTAGTTTCCCTCATTACAGAGGCAACAGTGGGCCATATGTGAACGAGTTTGCTGTTCATCTGATGGAAACCAGATGTCTCATAAATGGTAAACAGGTATTTTAAATATTTATGATATTGTTTCCTTTTTTTTTTAAGTTAAGCTATATTAAAGTTTGCATTGAATAAGTTATCCATTTTAATATCTTTTTTGGGAATATTTCTAATAAAAAAATGCTATTCTTTGATACGTTCGTCTTCTTTTTAATGCATTTTACAAATCTGTTTTCAGAATTTGGGCTGATGAATATATCTAAATATAGTGAGATTAATTGTTCTGCATTATTAGATAGCTATGCTTTTTAAAATGTTTTTTTATTACTCACGTTAGTTAGGAACAGATGTTTTCATAAAATCAACAGGTGGAAAAAGGCAGCTCTCTGCAGTAGGTTTATGGCAGTTAACTTCAAAAATAAAAGTGGCTGCTAGCAACTTAGGAAAAAAGTAAAAAGCAATATATAAATGCTTGTTGTTGTTGTAGCCACAATATGTTTATTTGATGTTGTACTGGAAAAAACAAAACAAAATTACATAGTCAAACATGATAGTTGTAACATAACACTTTATTTTTTTGTTTTTTTTGTTTTTAGCTAATTAGAAGCCTGCCTAAAACAAATAAATAGTGTAATGAAAAAAATAAATAAATCAAGATTCTGCAGAAATAAGTGGGTGCTGAGACATCCCTGTTTGTAAAAGTTCCCTCTGTCATATCCTTTTTCTAAATGTCGCAATACCTAATAAATAGCTTCATTTTATAGGGGAGATTTAGATGAGTATGTATGTTGTTCTTGCTATTTCCTGGATAATTAAACCACACACTTTTTCTCAATACAATTCCAAATAAAAAATAAATAAACATTGCCATATTATAGGGATATTAAGGGAAAACTGCAGTTTTTAGACAAAGTGAATAGAGGTTATGATCAACTTCAACAGGTTAGAAAGAAATCCTTTACATTTATACTATCTTTACAAGTTTTTTGAATAAATAAACATAAAAAAATTTTGAGTAAGAGTTTCTTAGAAATATGTTTTTTTTTTTAAATGTTTTTATGTCTTTTGCATGGATGCCAATAAATGTGAATGTTGAATTTAAGCTCCTCCATTGAAATTTATTTGATGTTCTACATTGGTTTCGTCGTATTCATTGCTCTGAACCTTAGGACTCATGAGTACAATAGAAGTGGACTCCAGCTCTTTTGAACAAGAGAGACATGCATAAAAGTAATAAGACATAGCTGAAAGAGCATCGGATGTAACCTGTGAAGAATTCATCATGGTCTGCTCTTGAACTCAATTCAGGAAAAAGCATGCCTCGAGTAATCAGAGACCAGGTGTGTTTGTTTATAATATCCAATGAACGGAACAAATAGGTACCAAGCTAAAGACACTAAGTCTGATAGCAAAAGATCAAAGAGACCCATAAAAACACAGATATCATGTGGACATGTGTGCTCTTGCTTGTGATGGACTCAGGTGTCTAAGTACATTCCCATTACACTTAGGATTTGTCAGACAGAAGGCTTGAAACACAACGCCACCCTCTTTCCACCTCATGACCTCTTCTCTTTTCTTCTCATTTTATGTTCTAAATTCCTTTGTTCTGTTTTTAATCCCACTCTCAATTCTAATGCAGCACGTGCAATCTATACTATAGGTCATTTGAGTAGCTGCTGAATCAATCAGCACTGCTCCCTTTTTTTTTTGCATCCTTTTTTTACTTTTTATTCTGAAATTGTCAGAGTTCTTTATCTGTTAAAGCCAAAGTACAGAAAGGTCAGATGGACTAAAGATCAGACACAAGGTGAACAAGGGATGTATGAGTAGCTTAATAATCTGGCAGATTGATAAATGAAGTAAAGAATGAATGGATGGCAAAACTTATGGATGGATGGATGAACAGATGTAGTGATGGAAAAACTGATCTATAAAGAGATAGACGGATGAAACACTTGAAAACTAACTGATGGAGAGGCTGACTTAAATTGACAGTAATGTTTTCCGTCTATTGTTAAAATACTAATTCAATTATATTATGTAAATTCTAAATTCTTCTGTGTATATTGCTGTATATTTTTATTATATGCTATTGAGTCTCTTGAAAGAAGCATCACACACAGATTTTAATGTAAAAAACATAAATAGCTGCTTAAATATGGTGTATTGCAAAGAGAAATGTTTCCAAAAAAGGAAAGATTCAAGGAAAAGATACATTAGTTCTTATGATCTTAAATGATCTTTCAAATGGCTAAAGGTTTTTAAATTTTGGATCATTTTTAATAGTTGCAGGTCTAACAACTAAACATATTTTCTTTTACAATTTCTGCACAAAATGTTCAAAATAAGCTTTTTTGGGCAGCAGCGGCACAAAGATGGATCTAACGATGGAAGCTGTGTGGTTGTTTGATCTATGTTTTAAGTTTTGCAATTTACAAAATGGTACTTTTAATTTCTTGTCTCACATTTAGTTTTTACGCAGGGCAAAATCTATAAAGTAAAAAAAAAAAAAAATGGACAAAATTTAGATTTAATTGGTATAGAGAGTGAAAAATCAAGAATTTTAGGATCAATTTTGTTCTGTATCACCTATAAACTGATAACCAAACCCCTTCCTGCTGTCATTACTGAATCTGTGAGACTTTCACAAATGTGTGGAATTGAAGAAATCCAACGGGCAATTCTTGTTGGTAAATAATGAAGTTTTTTATTATTTAACAAATGGAAAGATGTTAACTGTGTTCATGTGAGAGAAAAAAAAAAGATAGCTGCTATGAAGGCAAACGTTTTGCTTTTTTTTTTTTTACTTTAGGTATAAATGCTTTTATTGTCTTTATATGCATATCTTTTTTCCAGATCAGTTCACTAACATAAATCTTTAATTAAAATCATAACAAAAATAATTTCTTAATTGATTATTCTTTAATGCATTTTCCTTGATCAACTTTATATTCCAGCTCTACTTTTACAGAAACAATTTTTAATAAGAATTTGTCTTTCCTTTTTGTATCTGTAACCACAGAGGAGCTTTAGCAGCACAGCAAAAGGCATGGGGTACTGTGTAGGGGGTAAGACCTCAAGCCTGAGGGCAGATAACCATATTGTATTCATGTGTGTGCGTGTGCGTCCAATCTTTCCCTGTTATTCACCACTAACCTTACCATCTTTTGTGTGTCTGGTCTTGTGTGTTTGAATGCTTGCATGAATATGTGAAACCGTGACATATGGGGCTCTGTGCGTGTGTGTGAGTGAGTGGGGGCCCCTGGCCAGGCCATTCGTTATTGATGCTCTCGCCTCGGGGTACGTCGGGGGAAATAAATATGTGCGTGGAAGTGTGCTGGTGTAAGTGTGTGTGTGAGTGTGCGCACGGGGTCATGCGGTGTCGTCAAGCGGCGGCTGGTGAAAGATGGCCAACACTGATATGATCAGTCATCTGTTGATCAAGATGTAATGCTGCCGCCCCGTCGCACTTTCTCTGTCTGAATTTCACTCTTGGCTCACTTTTTAACTTTTCCTTCCCATTTTCGTTGTGACTCAACTGTGTCTTTTTTTTTTTACCCACAATTTTTACATTTAGCACTGTATCTGTTTTCCCTGACTTTGTTTTATTGTTTAAGGCAATACCTTTTTTTTTCCCTTGCCAGAAATATCAGGTCTAACTGCTTAACTTTTTAATCTCTTATTTCAATTATATCCTTTTTTTTCTTCTTGCTTCTTACTTTCTCACCCATTTTCCTTATTCACGTCTACCTTTCATTAAAGTGTTGTGTTTCATATGTAGGCACAGAACCATGGAGCCAGGAAACTGTAAAACACCATCATACTCATGTTAGTATGCACACGGGCTGCTTCAGACAGTCATTGGATGTACATGGATGCACACTCACAAACTGCGGTTAGAAGGTAAAGTGCTTTAGCAACTGTGGTTAAACAGCAAAGCACCATCCAAAGTGCTCTGTCCTGCGGTGAATTGCTAACAGGTCTCAGAGAGGATTTTTTTTCTTTAGTGTTATGATGACGAGTTTTTTTGTGGTTAACAGATAATGGGGTTTTACTGTGTGGTTAAGAGCTGTGTGTATCATGTGCTTATGTGTGCATGTTGTTCTTTACATGCTAAAAATATTTCAAAGTAAAGTGCAGTTAATTATTGCCATATTAGAAAAAATTCTATATCACTCTGACTTGTTAAAGAAGGATTAAAGTTTGTTTGAAATGAAAGCTAATTGATTAACTGAATGTATATTTGCAAAAGAGAAGGTGCACTTTATGGTTGCCATTTTCATAAGTGTTATGTTTGTTATGCATTGGGCATATTGATGGGCACTGTGGTAAAAATATCATATTCAAATTATTTTATCATAAAATCACGATTTTGGTTTTATCCCTGGTCTTACATGTATTTTTGAGAATAATTTGCAGGACATAAACATTGGAGAGGTATTCTCAGCTACGCAGCTTACACCGATGGTCAACTACTTTGATTAGGCGTTTGAATCCTTGTTTTCTACTGTCTCGAATGGAGCCATATCTTTTACAAGATAAAAGTAACTGCTTCTGTTACCTTTTTCCACCACTTGCTTGTCTTGTCATACAGAATGCATTTATCAAATGCCTGTGTTAACACTGTTTTTATCCAGCGACTGCCTCTGGCTGCGATGCTGCCCGCGGTTCCATCGCTGTTTTGCTTTCAACATACTGTTTCGGGTGCTTTCTCTTGAAGTGATTAGACAAGTTTGTCATGATGTCATTCAATGTGCGAACCGTGTTTGAGCAAACTTTATAAATGCTTCTGTTTGTGCCTTGTCATTTGGCGAAAAGCGAGTTTGTGAGTCTCAATATTCACAAACTAACAGATGTGATCCACACATGCACAGCCCAATCCACTCATGCACTGGACAAGATCCACACATGCACAGGATAAGATCCAAACAAGATGCATAAACAGTTATATCTTGATCTATAAACTGTCAGATGTCTTTGAACTTCACTCCAATTGTGCGTGGATTGAGACTCATGTCAGATGAGTCTCAAAAATCCACACACATATGTCAGAGGAAAAGGATTCATGGGTTTAAGTCTAAAAACTTACTGTAAATAACCTAAATCTGCATTCAGTCCATTTCCATCTAAAACACTAACTGGCTGACTGAAAGTGAAATTGAATAATTCAATTAATCTTAGAATATAGCTATGATGTGAAGGTCTCAGATGATTTTTGAGAATAAATGTACAAGAATTACATGACACCCTTTCTACTCAGGAGCCTCCAAAGTTCTTTACAATGCACCAATTCTGTCATTCACACAATAATGGTGCCAAGCTACAGTGTAGCCACATCTGCCATGGGGTACATTATGATGGTCATAGACATTAGAAATGAACTAGTAAATTTTTCCTGGTCTTATCTAAGATATGTTTTCTTCACATGTACAGTACTCTGTGTGACATATGCAAATGAATACACCTTCATATGTTTAAAGTTTGTTGCTTTCTACATTTGTGCAACTTTTATCTTATTGTATTTTCTTCAAAAGGCTTTAGTTTGAATTTGACAAGGATCATCCATGTGCATTTCTGTAATGACGTCTGTAAGGCTAAAGGCTATCCAGACTCAGAACAGAGTTTCTTTCCTGCACATGATATTGTTCTTGCTATTGACCCCACCAAAGGTGAAGAAACTGAATCAATAAACAGGAACTTAGGTGTGGTTAGTGAACAGTTGTGCAAAATTTGGTGCCATTGCTCCTTTACTGGTCAATTCAGTTCAGTTTATTATTGTTGCACCAATTCACAACACATGTTATCACACAATTCAACCAGATCATACAGTCAGATTTGTCCAAAGTTTTCTAAGGAAAACCAGCTGATTGCATCGACTCACTGACTTGAAAGCAATCCCTCTCACCAAGCATGCATGTGGTGACAGTGGAGAGGGAAACTTCCCATTAAAAAGGAAGAAACCGCCCAGCAGAACCAGGCTCAGCGTGAGCGGCCATCTGAGATACAGAAAGAAGCAAGACATTGTAGCTGTAATTGGAAGCTCAACATGGTAAAGAGCTCTCTATATATCTAAAAAATATTGATCTATAAAAAGTCTATCTATCTATCTATCTATCTATCTATCTATCTATCTATCTATCTATCTGTAAAATCCATTTTAAATGACCTTGTTAATATCGGGAAGCATCAAATCTTGATCAGTGTATCCAAATGCATTACTTGTTTGTGTTGTTTTCAGTGGAAAACAGATAATGTCTTTACAATGTGTGGTTAGAGTCAAGACCAGCACAGTTCACTGTGCACTGACCTCAACTGATGCATAATGTAGGAGCACTGACCGCACTGATGTATTAGTGAACTAAATGACTGTATTAATGGTGTTCAATGCAGGATGGAAAAGCCTAAGAGGCCAAAGAAATGTTTTAAGTGTAGGTGTGGAAGAAAGGTTGTTTGGAGTGCATGTATGCACATGTAGACATCGAGAGTCTAAAACGTCTGGAAAGATAAGGGAATTCCCCTTAAGGTTTTTATTTATTTATTTTTTCTATCGATCCTTCTATTTAAATAAGGACACGAGTCTTTTTTCCCCATTGAAGGTTATCAGGGTCAACCTGCATGATAGTTTACCTATAATGGTTTTACTGTACAACTAAAGACTATTGTTGAAAAAAAAGTGCAATCTCAAAGCTATAGTAGACAAACTTTCATCAAAATAGAATTTTAAAAATGTATTTTTCCTTCAAAAAACAGCCATAGACACACCATATATTACAGTTGTTTTTATATTTTGTACATGATTGAGTATTTGTTTAATGCTTCAGAATCTGGTTTCTGGGTGTTGGTGAGTTACTGTGAATTAGCTATTAAAATAAGTACTTGGAGTTTTAGGTTTCTTAAAGCAAAAGCAAATAATAATAATAATAATAATAATAATAATAATAATAATAATAATAATAATAATAATAATAATAATAATAATAATAAAATGTAAGTCTTATAACTATAAAGTTTTAAATCAGACTTGTAAATTTAAATATGTTTTTTCTCTAGTATATGGAGTGAAGCATTATTTGACAAATTTCAGCTTTTGCTTTGATCTGGGGCTGTAATGGAGTCCTGTGCTTTAACAAAGCGTCTCCTTAGTATTAGTAGTGGTTGTTTCTAAATATATAGGCCTTTTTTTCTTTAATAATTAACCTAGAAGCTTTTTTTTTTAGATTTGAAGTAAGGGAATTGTCCAGCTATATGTAGAAATAGGTTGGGGAGGGGAAGTCTTTGAATGCTCTGTCTTTTAAACATCATCACGCTCTTTCTTTAGGATTTGATTAATGTAGGTTTGAATTATTTGAATGCTCACAATGTTATGAGAATTTAAATGATTTTAGAATTTTTACTTAACAACTGTGGTAATGTCATACCTGTAAGTTGTTGTTGTTTTCTATTTGAAAAAAAATTAAGCACCTGAGGGGCAGGGTGCTGCCATTTTTTAAAGTCAGTGCCAGTAGTACAAGTAGACGCAGGAAGTCGGTCCCTAAATCGATATCGGTCACAACAAAAATTTAATGTCATATTGACCTCAGGTTAAGGTTTCTCTTCCACCAATTTTAGGATTAAGATTAGCCCTCAGGAAATGGGATAAACCAAAAGATATATTAGGCTTAGATATAAGTCCAAGGCGTTACTGTAGGTTTAAGTATACTCCACAACTTCTTGTATAAACTTTTTCTTTTGCGTTTGACAGATTTTTATTTGAAAATATAGATGATCAAGCAGTGGGGATTTTTTTTGAATACTAGGGATGCTAAACCTCCCCTGTATATATAGTAAAATAATTAGTTAAATATGCATTTTTAAAATTCATATTTGTAGTCAATAAACTGCATCAAATGTTTACTAAAATGTGCTTGCATTAATCAGCTGTTGAGTCCACTCACAGAGGCAATCTCCCCTCTGCTCTGGAGCAGCAGGACGTTTCCTGTCAGTCTCTATGCATAATTCCTGTTGAGGCTTGACCCGTCATACATTGAAACAACTAGTGAGAAAGTAGGTTGCTGATTGGACAACACGAAAAATTCTGTCACTTCCAGTGAGGCTAAACCTCTTAAGAGGTCTGTACTGACCGCGACCAGAGAGAAGGGAGATTTTCTTATGCGACTGTCGAGAGAGGAATAAGCAATCATTCAATCAGAACAGTTGTGCTGAACTCTTCCTGTGGTTTTAGGAATTTATTATTTTACAACAGCTATTTTCAACCATTGTACTCAAAACATTGTAAATGCTGCTGCCATCAACACGCTTGTTTATAGATGTTGGAGATCGGCCTGTTTTCCAGTGTAGTCCTGTTTCTCTGACCGTGGCTGGCTGGATGTGCTCTCTTCATCCTCTGACATGGGAGCTGGCTTGGAGCTCGTCTGCCTGGTGTGTTTCCTGGACGGGGCCGCCTTTTGCAGCTGCTTTTTGTATCTCTCCTAGAACCCCAGTCGGTCTCGGCAGATGGCCGCTCGCACTGAGCCTGGTTCTGCTGGAGGTTTCTTCCTGTTAAAAGGGAGTTTTTCCTCTCCACTGTCACCACAGGCATACTTAGTGTGAGGGATTGCATCCGAGTCAATGAGTCGATGCAATCAACTGGTTTTCCTAAGATAGAAAACTTTGAATCAATTGACTGTATGATCTGGTAAACTGCAAAGTGCCTTGAGATGAGATGTGTTGTGAATTGGCGCTATACAAATAAACTGAAATTAATTGAATAAAAGTAAGTTGGGGTCACTAGGACCATGTTCAGCATGCATGCCACCGGTCACTAACTGGTGGCATGCATGCCGGTGGTATTCAGTTTATTTAAAACTATAAATAAACCACATTTAATTGAATTTATGTGGAAAAAGCTTAAAATTAGAGCATAAATTAAACTTAAACTTCCTTAATTTTTGAAATAACATAATTTTATGGAACAAAAAAATTGAGATTGAGATTGTACCTCTTTTGAGAATCTATAAAGTCTTCACTGTACATTGGAGATCTTCAACAGGGGGCCGTGACCCCTAGGGAGTCTAAGGAGGAACTGCAAGGGGGTTGCGAAATGTTTGGTTGATTTTTTGTATCCCCCCCCCTACAATTTTTCCCCACTAATTTAAATGTCTTTAAATACACATTAACATGAATTCAACACACTGTAGTAAACAGATAAATTGAGGCAGAAGATGTCTTTCAGTCATCAATGCACACATTCAGCGACACACAGAAGCTCTTTCAAGCTGGGCACCGTTTCATTCACAACACCTGTCCCATCAACCAGGAATCTGAATCCGAAATACCTTAATAATCCCATTACTTTAGTCACATGACTCAATCTGTAATAGAGTGACTATAGGACCAGTTTGATATAAACCAATTTCATACAATATATATAATTAGGGGGTCCCCGCTCCATCTTGCCATCAGTTTTGGGGTCCTTGGCCTGGAAAACATTGAAGACCCCTGCTGTATATAATCTGGGTTTCAGATGACAGACCAACAAAACATTGCATACTTGTGAAAGAAAGGGATTCATGGCTTTGTGTTTCCATTTGCTTGGTTTTAGGCCTGAACTTTGTCTGGTCTATTTTAACTTTGTGTGTTGCTGTCCTGCTGGAATGCAAAACTCCACTTTTTTTGTTGTTAGACATTGTGGATAGAAACACAATTCTGATTATAGTCATTTAAATAGAAATGATTTAAAACTCCTTTAAATTAATCATCACCCCCCATTCCTGCCTTGCTTCATTGTGGTCTGTCTGTAGTCTAATATTTGACCCTACATAAGTAATACTATCCGACTTTTTCTCCATAAGAATCTTATTCCATGTCACTCTCTCTTCTCTTTGGCCTTGGTTTCCTCTCTTGGTTCTTTGGTGTCTTTCTCATATTGTAAACAACTGTCATATCTGACCCTCTTAAATAGCCTTCAGAGTGATGTTGGCACACACACATCCACACACAGACTCCAACATATCTCATCAATGTTTCAGACACAGGCCTGCATATCAGCTAGCTATACCCCATGTCTAGTCCTCACTTATTTACATCCGGCTGCCCCCGCACATCTGAAACCTCAACACCAACATCAATGATTCATCAGCCAATGTTTTAGCAAAATGCATACCTCCTCTGTCGATACCGAGTAGGAGGGGAGGGGCGAGGATGGAGGGATTTGAATGGCAAGTGGAGAAAAAGGAGGGAGACAGATGAAGAGGACAGTAAAGGTAGAGTAAGGGAGATTAATGGCAAAGAAGAGAGGAGAAAATGTGAAATAAGAGATAAGCAACTGTAACAATGATGCAGAATAGAATTGTAAGGAAAATGTGGGGAAAGAAATAAAGATGAGTAAGGTTTTTCAGTCTGTCAAGACTATATCTGACATTGGATCCCTCTTTTAAGGATGAAATATGGTCTTTTTTTATTTTATTTTTGTCAGAAATCAATGCCATTCAGCAGACATACAGACACAGGAGTCCAATATGTCTTTTACTCTTTAGATTTCAGTAGAACATGACCCTACTTCCCTGCTGGGGCTTTATAGAAGTTCATGAACATTTGCAAATTGATTTTGAAAATTGCACCTGTGTTTTGAGATTGCTGTGGTTTTTGTGGTATACGGTTACATAAGAAATGAAAAAGAATGAAACTAAATAGGGAGGGAGGAATTTAAATGTGAATAGTATGTATTAAATGTCAGTAACCACTTTTGTCGGATTATGCCCCTTGGGTTCCATTGGATTTTTTACATTTTTTTTTCTTATTAAATCTTTACATAATTTAGCTATAGTGTGCAAATTGAAAAAACAAAAAAACAATTGTGCAGTATGTGAATTCTTTAAATATTTTTATGTGTCCACTGGGTACAGGTGAAACACAGCATTTAGGTTTGTTTGGATAAACATTTGAAAAAGAAACCATTTTCACAATAAACCTAAAACGTTTTAATTGTCATTATGGGATATTCTATAGTGCATTTATGCTTCTAAAAAATAACTGCATATCATCTTTTTTAATTTGCAAGAGAAAGTTTTATTTTCTTTTTTTTTTTAGCTGAAATGCCCCTATTGTATTTATTTTACCCCCAAAGTGTGCAAACTATGTTTGTAACAAAAGGCTTTTTATGCTTGATGTGGGTCTGGGTCCTTTTTTAACTTCTTGGGCGGGTTGTTAAACCAATTGTTATAGGCAGCCATCCTGATGAGGGAAACCTCTGTTTCGCATTTCCGCATATATAAAATAATACCTATTGCTTAGAATTAGCTTTGTATGTCTTTCCAGTTGGATTGATTGAAATTTATTTACTTCTATTCCGTTATCTTTCATCTCTTAATAAAGAAAATATTCATTTAAAATACATTTCTTTAAGTTGTACATTTGTTTGTCTTATTTTGAAATGTTTTTTTTAATCAAAAAAATATGTCACAGCAAAAAAAAACAAATCTATACGGTAGCAGTAATGCAGCTTTTTTTGTTGTTGTTGTAATTTTGTAACTTTAACGTCAGTAAAATAATATCATTTGATAAACGATTAACTCAGAAATACATAGAAAGCCGAACCCTGTAACTAAAAACAAAGACTTAGGAATTAGAACAGGAACATCTGGCCTTGACTTTGTCAAAGAGTTGTTTCAGGGTAACAAGGACAAGACACTTCTATGTTTCTGCCTCTCTCTCATCATGCTCTCCGTTTCTCCCTCTCCTTTTCTGTCATTTGGCGCCCAGGGTGAAATTATGATAATAAGAGAAAGGAAAAGCTATTACCATGGCTGCTCTCTCATTATGTAAATGATATTAAACAGACCCTCTGTGTGTGCGTCCGTGTGTGGTTCCTCAGTGTGTATTCAAAGCTGATCAGCTGAGAAGGCTGCCTTGTTCAGACACATTTGTTTGTGTACACTAAGTGTGTGTGTGTGTGTTATTTTAGTTGGTTGTTTAGATGTGTGGACAAGCTGCTCAAGTCGTGGCTGTCTTCAGGCTACTGGTGCTAATCTCCACACAGTGATTACAAGGTGTCAACTCCACCACACTGATTATGACATGTTAATTACATGTTGTCTTTCCAACTGCTTTTATAGCACATACATAAAAGAAGTACAGGATATTGTCAGTTGGTAGGGAAAGTATTCAAACCTCTTTCAAATGTTGCACTCTTTGTTTTATTCCTCCCATATGCTACAATAAAAAAAATCATTAATTTAAATTGAAATATCATATGGTCATAAGTGATCAGACCCTTTGTTCAATATTGAGTAGAAATATCATTTTAAGTCTTTAGGTCTTCTTGGAAAGTTTTTCACCTCTGGATTTGGGGAGATTCTCTGCCATTTCATCTTTTAGATCCTTTTCATTTCTGTCGGGTTGGATGGTAAACATTGGTGGAAAGCCATTTTCATGTGTTCTCCCATCTCCTTACTGCATCTCTGAAGCTCAGTGATCTTTGCTCTCCCCTTTAGCTCTCTCTACTCGCTCTACTTGTTTGGTTGTTTGGTTTGACTGGGCGACCAGGTCAAGACAAAAGTTCCTGATATTCCGTAGAATATTATGGAGGCCCATGTGCTCTCAGTGAACAGTGAGTGCTGCAGAAAATCTTTTGTAACCCATGCCTTTCCTCAATTCTGTGTCTGAGCTGCTTGGGCAGTTCCTTTGACCTCAATGAGCCATAAGGGTAATCAACTCCAGTCAGTTTAATTAGGCACAGCTGGACTCCAATAAAGTAGTAGAACCATCTCAAGGAGGATCAGAAGTAATGGACAGGATATGAGTTTGATATGAGTGTCACAGCAAAGAGTCTGAATACTTATGGACATGTCATATTTCTGTTTTTATTTTTTAAAGATTTTTTTGCAATTTATTTTTTCTCTAACAAGCATAGCACTGATTGTACATTATTGGGAAATAAAATGTACTAATTTGATATGAGCAAACAATGAAATAGAGTGCAACATTTAAAGGGGTTTGAATGCTACCCACTGTAAATAGACCCACATTTTGTTACATAAAAATTAGTAGTCACCATATTTTATTGATGTGAAATAACACCATCAATTAAAACACATTTGAAGAACAATTATGGAGTGGAAAAATTCCTAATTATAATTACTTTTTTTTTAACAAAGACAAAAGTTTTTTTTTACTTGTATTTGGTTCACATTTACTGTGAAACTCCTAAATGAAGTCCTGTGCAACCACCTAACTTTGACATCACTTAAAAGATAAATAAAATTCATGAATATAATATAATCAAATGACATGAAAAAATATGTAAGATTTTTTGCACTCTCTATTTAATTTTGTTAAAAAACATAACATTTAAAGAGTGTGGGGAGCCTGTGAAATACATGTCCTATTTGCCTGATTAGTGACCTTAAAATCAGGCTATATGACATTTTTCAAATTTATACAGCAGTAACTCACTTTGGTTGCATACAAAGTTTTTCTGAAAGATTGAATTTTACGCTTAGTTTTTGATCAGTTTCTTAGTCAATACAGCTCTTTGAGTATAAATATATTAAATAACAAAGGAAGAACGATACTGGGAATATGTTCAGTGGGTAAACAAGGAAGTGCTAACTCTGTATCACTGTATCTGAGAACAAAGGCAAATAAATGCATCTCCACCCTGTAGCTCTCCACCGTTTCCTATATAAACAAGCTCTATGTTGGATTATATGACTTAGACTTAGACAGATTTATTTGTCATGTTGTTTACACAAGTGTAAAACTAAAACAAATTTCGTTTGGAACACCTCTCTGGACAATTTCATCTTTTTTAAAAGCACAGCATTTAAAAATAGTAAAAAAAAAAAATTTAAAAACAGTAATATAAACATATGACTGTACATTTACAGTTCTAAGATTTTCATTTTTTTTATATAATGATAAAATATAATAAAATAGAATACAATAACCCATTTCACAAAACATTCAGCAGTCTAAAATTAGACCTAATGCTCCAGACAAATTAAAATATTCTTAGTTCCTAAATTATTCTATTAATTTTAAAATCTTCAGCTTGTTCTAACGAGTCTGTTAGGAATTATTCAGACATCTTTCTCCATCAACTGACAGCCTGCTCTTTCTAAGCTCCCTTCTCAGATTCTGAAGCACAAGGTTCTGCTAACAATGCCCAACCTGTTGTTCCAGCTGCCCAAATCTATTACTGGCTTACATTACCGGACAAACTGATCAATCCAGGTGTGCTTGGCCAATATCGTTATGGTAACTGAGGTTAGACACACCTGGATCAATCAGTCTGTCCAGTAATGAAAGACAGAAAACAAAGGACCTGGCTGAAGTTCAGAAAATCATAGAGTTGGGCTTAAAGCCCATTAATCTGAAGTATTTAGGCACATTTTGCTGCATCCGCTTAGAGACGCTCAGCCTCTCCTCCCTAAACAATTTTCATACCGTACAGGACTTGGACTCTGGTCGGCTGGAGAGTTTTCTAACTTTGCTAAACAATGAGGGGAGATGTGGACACTAACGGATGGGTTGAGGACAAAGAAAGACAAAAAAAACAATAAATGAAATCAGTAAGAAAAACCAAAAAACCAACAGGCTGAATATAGCATCTCCAAGCCATTTATTAATATCTAAAGATTAATTATTTTACTTCTACATTGATTTTATTACCGTCTATTAGTAGGTATATAAGAAAATGGAACCAACTGTGTAAATTTTTTTACATGTTTAAATGCTTCTAAAGAATTAATCAAAATTAAAGTCCTCTCTCTAGTTCTTACCTTAATACTGTGTTCCTGATTGCGTTTCATAAGAACGGACATTGCCTTCTTCCTTGATGTTCTGTTAGGAGGCCCTGGGAAGGCTTCCCTAGCGATCAAATATGCTGCAGATTGGTTTATCTAATTTTCAGTTGATCTTGTACCACTGAGTTATCCGTTTTCAGTGAACCATTGCCGGACATTCTGGCAATATCAATTAGCTGCATCAGTTGTTGCCATCTATCTTTCTGATTTGGTTCCATGGTACTGCCAGGAAATGGCAGCACGTCTGTTTATGTCTGCTCTTCATGCTGGGATTCTATTTAGGATATAAAAAGATAACTATCCAAACACTATCAGGACAGATAAGTGGAGTATTTAGTTTTATTAAATAAAAAGTTAAAGTTTTTCTACAGAATATAGCATGACTGAAGTCATGCTATATTCGCATTATTAATGTGATGGGTCCGCCTCCAGCTTATAAACCTGTTAATTCCGAAGCTCAGAGCTTGAGAGGCCTTTGGATGAGAGGCCAAACATATTCAAGAAATGAATGATAAAGGGTATGGTTGTCTTCTTTTTACGTACTTACGATTATTGTTGTTTTTTTTTTTTTTTTATGCTGTAGAGCAGTGTTTTTTAATCCTGGTCCTCAAGGCCCCCTGCCCTGCATGTTTTAGATGTTTCCCAGCTTTCACACACCTGTTATCAATTGATAGAGATTATCAGGCTTTGCTAAACTACAATTATCTGAATCAGGTGTGCTGAAGCTCAGTTTTTGTTGTACTTTGTTATATTTTAGAAATATGGGTTAGGAGCTTATAAAAGCTTTATTTATTCATGTATTTAATTCTTGTAACCCTGTTTAGGTTGCAAAAATTAGTTTTCATTGTTTCACCAAATATTTTAAAGTTTATAAGCAAATATCTCTGGAAAACATTGCTGAAAGCTCTAAGAGTATCCTTTATTATTATAAAGTTTTAGAATTATGTTGAGACCAGGCCAGGTCTACATTTGTTGTATTTTGTTAATTCCTAATCCAGTTTGTGTTCTTTAAAGTACACCTTTAATATTGTTGGTGTAGCATGTTTGTTTGGTTTTCTGTTATAGTCTACTCCATTGCTTGTTTATATGTTTCATACCACAGTTCCTCAGGGATTCATAAATATTGATCGTCACAAAGGATGGATAGCTGCTTGATAGCCTTTCCAGGTCTCAGGAATACATGTGCATAGATGCACGCTCTCACACACCAACAGGCCCCCTTTCCGAGCACCAACAGCCCAACACACACGTCCCTGCTTCTTTGATTCAGAAGGTAAAAGCAGTTTTTATGTGCTTTGTTCTCCCAGCTACAAACATACAGATGAAAAGCAGTTTTATATTCTATTTTCTGTATGGCCTACAGAATCAGGACTTCATAAAAGTCCATAGATTCTTCTGAAGTTGAATGTTTATTTGATTACAGTAGTGAAAAAAGCATCTGAAGGCCAAAAATAATACCAGTTCACAGGAGTTAAGTGGCTACAGTTGAAGACACATGCCCATGATAAAAAACATATCTGAAATTGCAATTGCTTTACTTTGCTAAGACAAAAACAACAACACAGATTTTTATTTTTTTTATTTGTTGGTAACTGTTCTATACTTTTGACTCAGGGTGCACAATTGTACCAGAGAGCTTTAATGTCAGCCTACACCTCTCTTTTATCAAACAAAATCTGCTTTTTTTGGTTATTTTAAGGACCACATAATCATAACGTGATCTCTGTAATAGTTTCTTATTTAGCTTTATTTTCTATTAAATCTATAATTCATATTACATAATTGAAATAAAAAAATAGATCAGAATATTTATTAAGAAAAACCTAAAAAGGGAAAAATGTGACACATCTGAAAAATGCATATTTTGTACTTTATCTCCCTGGAGCTAGTAGAGCGAATATGAGAATGAACTAATAACAAACAACCAATCTTCTTCTTCTGGTATAAAATTTTCAACAGTCCTTTTGTACAGTGGCTTCATTTTTAATGCTGATCAAGACTTTGCTAAAGTTTGATGCAACCTTGTATAAATATATCTGTAATTAAATAGTCTCGTTGTCAATGAAAATGAATGAAAGAGTTAGTTTTTTCTAAGGATATTTGTTAAGATTTTAAAAAATATCCAATATTTAACTTATTTGAAAAGAAAACCCTTCCATATGGCAACTTTGCTTGGGAGAACTTGAGTTCCAAGTTAATCTATAGATGAAAGGTTCAGAATATTGTTTGTTTATATATTTTACATTGCAGTATTTTCTCCCTGGATTAAAAAAGAGACCTTGAGTGTTTAGGATGCATCCACTTGCTTTCTCTTGTGTTCATAGAAAACATCTAATAATTTTTTTGTCCTTCTGAAACTTGTAGGTCTGCCATTCTTCAGTGACATACTGCTTCATCCAACACAAAAGATTCTTCAGCAGATGTAATTTTATATTCTCCATTAGTGTCTGTGTGTTTGGATGGTACTGCATGTTCAAAGCTTGAAAGAGTGACAAGATGGCCCCAGAGAGTGCACAATAGATTGATATGATTGCATCAAGGCTTAGCTTTAAAGTGCTGCAAGACTACTTGAAGAGGCAGAGTGTCTGAACTGGAATAATGGGAGGCTGAGATCAGACGCTGTTACCATGATCCCATCTGCAATACCAGATACTTCTGATCACTCTATAAACCGTCTTTCTTACACTCTCTTAAAAGGTCCCCTGTGAGACTAAGGGCTCAAACGTGAGAGACTAATAAGATAGAATGATACAAAGACAAGCTGTATTTCAGGGTAACATACAGGACACTTGTAAATATGCTGCAGTTCACATATATTGCTATATATCCACATGTTTAATGATCTCTTGTAAATATCTGACTGTAAGCTTTTTATAGCTGTAGAATAGGCAATACTACATTTACTCTGCCCCGTCCAATACACAGTAACGTAAACTTAGAATAAGGTACAATGCAATCAGAAGGTCTGTTTCATGGCTTTAGCAAATATTTTCTGTAGGTTTCCTTGTTGTGTTGCAACCTGAAATTTTCACTTCGCTTTTCTTCACACTTTTTCCACATTTAGCTATGTTACAACTTTGCAAATTTATTACAAATAGACAATTGAGAAATCACATCTAGACTAGTGGTCAAAACCCTTACCATGAATATAGAAATTAAGTTGAGGTAAATTGTAGATATATTTTTACAGCTTAAATGGAGTCCACCTGTGTTAAATTCACTTGATTGGACATGATTAGGAATGACACCCCCATTTACATACGGTCCTACAAGGGGTTGGCCACATCACAGCACTGTTTTCAAGCATGAAGTAAGAGTCTGACATAATCGTCTTGAAGCACAAATCTAGGTACAATTATAAAAATTTTGGAACCCCAAGGTCTCTTCATTAAGCTGACAATCTTTCTAAAATGAGCACTCAGGGGAGAGGGGCCTTAGCAAGGGGGGCAGCCCTTTCCCAGAGACGTTCCCACCAACAAAATGTCTCTTTAATACTGGAACACCACAAGGTTGTGTTCTCAGCTCTGCCCTGTTCAACCAGTCTTGTTGTAACGCAAGACTGCTCTTCTGTCCACAAAACAAACATGGCACAAAACAACAGTGCTGATCAGAGATGGGGGATCTGGAGACATCCAGCCATCTCTATGTCATGTGTTGGCTCTCCCCAGCCACTGAACCAGGTGAGTCCAATCTGCAGAGTGAATTAACCTGAGCAGATTAGACTCACCTGGTTCAGTGGGCAGACAAACAGATTACATAAAGATGACTTGTTGACTCCAGATCCTCCATCTCTGGTGTTGGGTCTCCAATCCAACAGTAATGAGACCCATTACAGACAAGAGTCCATAATCAGTCACAACTGAACTCAATGAATAACCAAGAAAGTCCTTGTGTATCACCAGAAATTCAGAAAGACTGAACATACTGGTGACTCTAACAGCTGCTCAATTCCAGCGCATAAGATCAAGCATCATGTATCTTTAAGATGTGTCTCTGCTTCCACACACCTGAATCAAATTGCTGAATTACCTCCTCAACAAGCAGGCCATGCTTGTAGGCAACCTGCTTCTCAGCATAACGGGATGGTACGGGAACTGCATAGCTCAGGAGAGGAAGGCGATCGCATGAGTGGTGAGGAAAGCACAGAGAAATGCAGGATGCCATCTTCCAGATCTGGACCCAGTTTATGCACAAATTCCAAATTGGCCGAGGCGCATTGCCATTGAACTCACCCACCTGGGCTACGTGCTGTTTGTCCAACTTCATCAGGTAAAACGATACAGGAATGCTAAATTGTTTTTGTATAGATTAAAACTATCAACTATGTACTGGAAAATGGTTTGCTTTTTGAAAATAATGAACTGTTTATTTAAAAAAAAGAAATCTACTTCTTAGACAATCTCCCTATGTTTGCAGTGCTGATCTATGACCATCTGTTAAACACAACACTTTCTTTCCAACCATCAATATTTAAGACCAATCATTCACAGCAGTTTAGCTCTATTTATTTAGTTTTAATGACAAAAAAATAAATAAAAAATCTGAGCCTCCTACCTATAATATCACCAGCTGGAGTTGGTTTGTTTTATTCTCAAGGCCAATTATCATATTAAGAGAATCTATTTCTGATACACACGTCTTTAGTAAATAACCTCCCATGATTTTCAACACATTTGCTTGATTGTTTCTCCCACACTATTTGGGCTGTGCTCAGAAAATTGCTTTGGTCATTACCTAAATTAACTGGTTGTGTTTATCCATAAACATAGACTGCATAGGTGGTTGGTTGATGCATACATATTCAACTTGCACCCCTGATTGGATGTGGTGTGGCTGTGATTATCAGTCTTTACATTTTGCCGCAGAATCGCAGTTAGATTCAGGTCTGGACTTTAAATGGACCAGTCTAGCACATATATTTCATTTTTTATTTTGAATATTTTGTAGTTGCACTGGCTGTACCTTTAGGGCAATCATTGTGCTAAGGGTTGAATCTTTGCCCTGGTCTTGAACTCTTAGTATTAAAAGCATTCCCCTTACAGTGATACCGCTATCACCTTTCACATAAGGATGACTTTCCATCATAGGTTTTTGCATACTGGTTTTAGAGCACTTTCCTCCGCATGTCCGCGTAATGCATGACATATCCTGTGGAAAATTGGAAACAAAGCTTCTTTTCAAAACAGCTTTCTTTTTATTATTATTTCAAAATGCCTGATTTGTTGAGAACACCAGTAAAAGTTGTCCTGTCTAAAGGTTCTTCCACTAGAGCTGCAAATCTCTCCAGCTCTCCTAAAGGCCTCTCGGCTGTTGATTTGTTGAACCTGTATGTCTGCCACCCTTTTCAGATTTTCTTTTGGTTTTTAAAAATGTTTGTTGTTGTGTCGGTATATCATGTAAAACCCCAGTAAGATGCATTAAAGGATTTTATTATCACATAAAAAATATAGGAAAAGAAAATCAAGCAGCATGAATGCTTTCGTAAGGCGCTGCATATAAGGTAGAAGAAAAGAGGCACATCTGTGTGTTGTTTTGTGAGTGTGGTGGGTACTGTATGTGTGTCTGTGTGTGTAGCGCTTATCTCAGAGTGTGTGTTAGTGTCTAATTCTCAGTGACAGATAACTGGCTGGAACAGCAGTGTGTCAGCTCTGTTTACCCAGGACAGGCCTCCTGGAAATTAGACTTACCTCATAACCACAGGCACCAATTGTTCCGCTTTCAACACAAACACACACATACAGTAGTGTGATGGGGAAGCACATACCTGTATGAACACATCTTCTGAATATAGTCATTTGCAGTGGAGGAAATATTAAACTGAAATACTTGCAGGGGAACATAAACTCAAAGCCTTAAAGTCAGGGACAAAAACACACATACCCACTTTTACCAGAAAACAACTTATTCAGTACCTGTCACCTTTGCTTAATAAATAAGAATTTGGTTTGTGTGTGTGTGTGTGTGTGCTTTGGGTGACAGATTTAAGGATTGTTTGAATCTGGACATTTGTGTGTACTCGTGTGAGAAATGGAGATGGTGCAAGTAGAGGAGCGAAGCTGTCTAGATTAACTATTTAGTCTGTGGTCAGGTGCCTTAATGAAAAGCAATAGAGATTCACCCCCGATCTAATGAAGAACATACACACCTCACAGCTTCAATTTGCACCTGCAATAAGGCTCTGTCACTCAGACTGCATCTGTTTGTATGACTTAAAAGAGAAAATAATCATAAAAGAGGACTTTTTTCATGCTGTTTTTCTTTTATTTTCTTCACCTTTCATCTTTCTTAATAGAGGGATATTCCCAGTTTTTTTATATATATTTTACTGCATGTTTTCTCTTTTAAAATGTGTATATCTGGTGTTACAAGGAACCATGTGGAGTCAATCTGGCATGTGACAACCCTGATCTGGAGTCTGTAACCAGTAAGCAACCCTGGCAATCAGAAGCAACTAAATTAATTACTGTGTGAAAGTTACACACACATTCACAAACTAGACTCTTTCACAACTTGTCTCACTTTCTGGTGGAAAACCAGAATGAGCTATGTGTCCAAAGTAAAACTGATCCTTCCACAGGTTTTCGTATAGAATTACAGGCAGAACTCAAAGTTCACTTGGAGCTTCTGCATGACACAGTATTTAAGCAAAAAAGGTAAGACGATGCAAGGCAAGTGTATTTATATAGTAGAATTCAGTAAATGGACAATTCAAAGAAGTGCTTTACATGAAAATAGAAGAAAAATAAAAGCAGAATAAAGCAAATAAAGATAAATGCATAATAAAATCAGGTAATAAAACAAACAAAACTAACAATATCTCGGTTAAAATATAAACTTCAATAGTCAAAGGCAGCTCTAAACAAATAGATTTTTTAATTTGGCTTAAAAGAGCTCAGGCTTTCAGCATTTTACCGTCTTCTGGGAGTTTGTTCCATATCAGTGGAGTATAGGAACTAAAGGCTGCTTCTCTGTTTGGTTCTAGTTCTGGATGGACAAAGCAGGCTGAAAGTAGAAGACCTGAGTGGTCTGGGAGGTTGATACACTGACATCAGATCTGTTATGTATTGAGGTGCTGATTCATTCATTGATTTATAGAATAATAGAAGGATTTTAAAGTCTATTCTCTGAGCTACATGGAACCAGTGGAAGGGCTTCAGCACCAGGCTGATGTGCTCTACTTTCTTAGTTCTAGTGAGAACATGGGCAGCAACATTTTGGATCAGCTACAGCTGTCAGGAGTTTTTAGGCAAACCTTTAAAGACACAGTGGCAGTGATCAATTCTACAAAAGATAAATGCATGAATGAATTTTTCTAAATCCTGTTTGGACATTAGTCCTTTAATCCTGCATATGTTCTTCAGGTGATAAAAGGTTGACTTAGTTACTGCCTTTATGAAGGTGCAGGTCTAAGTTCATCATGACACCAATATTTCAGCCACAATCAGAGGTTTCTAGCTGTGGAAGCTGTCCGCAAACTCTGGATCTCTCCTGCATTGGTCTGATAATTATAACCTAAGTTTTGTTTTTATTTAGTTTAAGAAAATGATGGTGCACCCACATCTAAGCATTTAACCACTGCTCTGATGGGTTCATAGTCACCTGGTGACATTGTGATGTAAAGCTCTGTGTTGTCTTCATAGTTATGGTCACTGGTCGTGTTGTTGGTGTTATCTGAACCCAATTTTCTAGAGGCTCTAATAAAATCCAGTGCTCAACAGTTTCAAATGCAGTTCTGAGGTCCAATAACACCAGCAATGCGGTTCTTCCAGAGTCTTTTGAAAAGAAACTGTGCTTTATTTAAATCACATATGCAACCTAAGTGAAGAATTTGTGAAATGGGTAAAGGTTCATAAACAACAAATTTAACAGACACATGAGGTTCTGTGTTATGTTGCCAAAATCATGCTGTGATTAGGATGTCTTTAAAAGTGAGTTTTATTTTTTTAACAAAAGATTTATAAAATATATTGAAAATGAATGAAAACTCTTGGAGTAACAAAGAAACACAACAAACAAGGCATTTTTATTGTTAACATAAGAACCTCTCTTGACATGAAGAGCCATTTGGAAACTGCAGAAGGCAGACCATTTAATTCATACTACTATTCCTCTGCAGGGTTTGATCTGGGAAAAGGCTAAAATAAGAACATTTACTCCAACAGTTGATACAGTTTGCTTTCGTACAGAGGTGTTTTTAGACTAGGCCAAACAAAGTCTTGCAGATGCAAGAGTTGTTTTCAGAGGTAGCATTGCTGCAGTATTCGGTAGATCAAGAAGGGGGAAAAAAAGGACCAAGAAAAAAAATCTTTCTCATGGGGTGTCTGTCACTACAGTACTTTGGTATTCTTGATTTGCACTTTCAATTGGTTTACTTTTATTCTTCCTCTCAAATACTCCTATGTCGTATCATCTCCTCCTGCTTTTGGGTAGACCTGGTTTCAAGGATCAAGGTCCAAGGTTGATTTTATACAAAACAAAATTACATTGCTTAAAGCTTACAACAGTGCAATGATATTACAGTTTGAGTAAATAAACATTACCAATATAAAGTTCAGCAGTGATCAGAATGTAAACAATGTGGGAGAAAAAAGATGCCAGTTTAAAATAGGTGCAAAAGGGCACTCATATTTATCATCAGTGTCCTAAATAAGGTTAATTTCAGTGTGATCCAATCTAGAAGCTGGACTTTGGCACAGGTGAAACCATCCCAAAGGCTGGGTTATAAAAGACTTTACAATTCTGCAAGTGCGTATGAGTGCAATCTTTGAAAACAGTTTGAATTCCCATCATTGACAGGAAAGGTCTGTCTGCCTAACTGACCTCAGTGTGTGTAGACTGTATTACACTGCATTATTACAATATAATTTTTTTTGCCTCTGTGGTTCTCAACATTGGTTTTTGTGTTGGGATCCAAAGAAGAAAAATAATCTGAGGCTAAAAGCCTTTTTTATTTGATTGTGATAAAATAAGCAGATGTAACTTTTAACTTGCATTAGTGCAAACATGTTTGTGCTTTAGTATCTGCTCAGGGCAATTTTAAATGATAGATTAGCCTACTACTTAAAAGTATTGTAGAAACAAGGAGGCTTTTAGATACAGTAGGCAGTGAGTGGCTTGTGTTACCTTTCTTGGTACGCTCATGTAAAATAACAGTAACAGGTCACAGTGTGTTATCTGAACAGGTATTTGACCTGTCTGACCTGCCAGTATAATGACTAGACTGGAAACATGATATGTGATGACTGACTAATTTAGCAGCCAGACTCGTAAGGATAGAAGAAGCTGATTCCTCTCTGGGCATAGAGAGGCAACAACGCCACCTTTTCCCTCAGTATCACTTTCACGCACAGTGATGCTCCTTTTCTCCCTCAGCTTTTCAAAGATGTTGTTGTTGTTTTTACTTCACTTTTTTTTCACTTTTTTTTTCTTGTTGGTTGTCAAGTCAGGATAGTACCACTGCCTCTATGTTTCCCGCAAAAGACTCCCTAACCCAATTTGTAAGTTTCATTGCCATGCAATGAAAATAAACTTAAAAATGCTAAATTTCTTCATTTGTTGTGCGGAAGAAAAAGGACAATTTAAAAAAAGATATTCTTCAGAGTTTAAAAAAAGAAACAATCGATATATTGGTAATCAGGCCCCTATATTCTAATACCCATAAGTAAACTCCAACGCCCGCCCGCAGAGGTGATGAGTGGGATTGTGTGCAGCAAAAAATAACTACTCAGCACCCTTAACTCACCATCCTTAGCATTAGAGCATGGTTGTGGAATAATTTTGCTGTGAGGATGATTTTAATCATCAGCAGATGAAGAATACTATTCTTGAAGAAAACTTGTTTGAGACTGCAGGAGAAGTGAGAGACATGACATGAGGAAATTCATCTTCTATCACAAACAACCCCAAAAAACAGTATTCAAGATCAAAGTGCATTCAGGTTAGAATGGTTCAGTCATTTCCTGACAAAGATCCAATTGAAAATCAGCTGCAAATTTTGAATAACTCAATTTAATCTGATCAAGATTCTATTATTTTTCCAATGAAAAAAAGAGTCATTATTTAGATGTTTAAAGCTAATAGAGATACAGGCCAAAAGCTACAGCTACATATGAAGTGAAATGTGTATTAAAAGCTGATTCTAGGGAGTTAAATTTAAAAGGATGCCCGCTTTTCACATTTGTAAAAAAAAAACAAAAAAAACAAAACACTACTTTTTGTGACAGTATATGAAAAAAAGAAATAGTTAAAAATAATTTTTTTTTTTACATAAATATTTTCCTTCTGTAGGGTACATTAAATTGTATATCCTAAAAGCTTTGAATCATCATTTTTTTCTTGCAAAGGCAACTTTTTATTTAAATGAAGAGAAATTAATAGTTAGGTAATTTAATAAATCAACAAACTTTTTTTTCTGAAGGAAATGTTTAACTATTAAATTTTCAAGTTAACCTGTTGGTATTTTCCAACGTGGATTACTTTTTCCTTTGGTTGTTGCACTAAAGCGTCTTCTACAGAAAATATTTAAGACTTCCCCCTTACACATGCTGACACATACAGGGACTGACTTTCGCTTGCTTCTCAGGTACATGGCCAGACAGGTGAAACTCACACCACCATCGCATCACCTGAGCCTCTGATACACACTGATGCCTTCCACTCAGTTACCTTACCTTCACACAGTGTAACATTTCTCAATAATTACCTTAGCTCACCGAAAAGTTGGAACTCAGATAACGAATATCTCTACAGAAGCACAACACATAACACAGTAAAAAAAAAAAGAAAATTAAGATTAGTCATTTTAAAAGATGTTAGTGATTTTCAAAAATGTATTAGATTTGTTTACATTTCCTAAAGCTTTATTCTGTGCTTGCATAAATAACTACAAGGAATAAAAAAAGGAATCCAAATCCAAAATGTCAAGGTGTACCTTTTTAACAGCTCTGGCCCATTCACTGTGACATATGCCCACCAGGAAACACAACTAATGCCATCTAGGTCTAATTATGATCCAGCTCTAACTGTGCTCCAGGTTTCATTCATCATACTCACTTTGTCGCTGTCTCTACCGATATAAACGCTCATAATAGCGCTCTGTAACTGATGCTATTTGTCATTTGGCTGGCTCGGTTTGTACTAATCACTAATACTACAGTCAAATTAATACACCAAAGCAGCCCCTAATGGCCCCACATCAAGATATATGTTTTGGGACCTCATGGTTCATTGTGCTTGGATTTGACCTTGATGCTGAATTTTGTTAATATTCTACACCTCTATGCTATCCTGGATTTTTTATTCATCCCTGGTTTAAAAAATAATTAAAAAAAATTAAAAAACTATAAATACAGTATTTCATCCAAAGGTGCAATCATGATAGATTTAAAGTGCCAAATACAATACGGTAGTAAAATAAGGGTATCTCTGCATTAGATAATACCTTAAGTATTCCCTGGTAAAGAAACAACATTTTTGGTATTTTATTTTAAGAAAGGTAATGGGAATGTGGGCACTAACTTCTTCATAAGTAAGAATATTGTAGGCCTTTTAGGATTTTATGTGGAATACCGACACAAACTAGCTAATTATTGTGAAGTAAAGGGATAATTTTAATAATTTAAATATATTCTTATTCTTATAGACTTGTATTTCACTAGGGCGATCTAACACATGATCATTCTTGATCTTAACCATCACACTTTTTTTTTTAAAGCCTTTTACTGTTTTCTACTAGGACTGCACTTTATTCAGCTTTATCTGACCAGCTGCCTGACAGTATCTTTGCTGAAGAAGAGCTTTCCCGCAGGAGCAATCTGCCACCACCATGTTACAAAGGGGATTCTTCAGAAATGGGAGCAGTTTTACATTCCTGCCTTTTAGACAACTTTGCAATTTGAATAGTAAACTTATATTTGTTCTCTCTGGCCAACTTAAGGTCCATATTTGCTTTATCCCATACATGTTGATATGTTCAACTATCTCAGTGTCTTGTTTTAGTTTAACGGGATAATAGGATAGAAATAGGGATTACCTTTGGTGCTCCAGTAATATGGTTTCAGCACAGGTCCGCTGTGGTGAAGAAAAAGCTAAGCTGAAAGGCAAAGTTCTCGAGTTACACGTTGGTCTATGTTCCTCGCCTATTGTCATTAAATCTGGGTCATGCTTGAAGGAGGGAGATCCAAGATAGAAGCGGTTCGAGTAACTGCAAACTTCCTTAGAGATAGGACAAGAAAAGAGTTTATGCTATCTTGGGGCTTTGGGTAGGTCTGCTGCTCCTCCTCTAGGGGGGAGAAGCTGAGATGATATGGCATATGTTTTGAATGCCTCATGGACATTATGATCAGGAGGTATTCTAGGCACACTCCACTGGAAGAATGCCTCATAGACAGCCGTGAAAACATTGGAGGGGCTATGGCTCAGTCCAAATATCCCTAATTGTCGCCCATAGCCCCGGTTCCTAACTCGTATCACTCTTCCTGTTGTAGGGTCAGTCCCCTTTCCTTTAGCTCCTTCTAGTTACTTCTGTCTACACCTGCTCCCTATCTGCTAATTAGTCCTCCCATTGTTTCTGTCTCCCATATATATACCTCCTGTTCAGTTACTCATTGTTGGGTCCTCCTCATTCTTATGGTTTATTCCTCCCTCGTGTTTTTTTTTCTTTCTCCTTAAATCTGCAAGAAACCACCTCAGCTTCCATCTGTATTTGGGTCCTCTAAAAACCTCTACACAACCTGACAAATAGATGCTATACTTGGCCACAGTCTTTTGTGCTATTCTAATAAATCTGCTTTCATTTGTTGTATATGACTCCAATATAAAATGAGAAGTTGTAGAATGAACACATTTTATCCAATCTTTTCAATTCGCTGCCTTGACTGCACCACGTTATAAAGTAATGAAGCACAGAGTAGTTTTCTCAGAGAGAGCAAGTAATTATGGAAGCGCTGTGATGAGAAGGTTGTCTTTAGATGGACTAGATTGGCCATTTATTACCAGCACCTCCACTACACGCATGCAAACGCACACCAGCTTCAGACACAATGGAGCACAGACTGATACAATCTGGGCTTGTATTTACAGACAACAATGAGATAATCAAGTAGAGCATTACACTGAGGAGCAAATGGTTGGCTGTGTGTATATAACAGCCTTATGGCTGCAGATTTTAGTTTCTAATGCAAAAATTCAACAAAAATTTAGTTTTTTATCATCTTGTTTTATTTATTTTTGTGTGTAATTGATACAAAGCAATAATATTGTGATTTATACCTAATGCAAGTTTAGACACAATTCAACAGAGAGCATATGAGAATTGTTCACACATTATGAAAAACATTTAATTGTGCCCCAGGTTTAAGGAAAAAGGGGGGGGATTGATAAATATTGCTATTTCTGCTCTTTATTTTATATTCCATTGTCTTAATGATTCATTTACTTGCAGCTTGTGTTTTTTTTTTCTTCTTTTTTAGGTTCTGTATTAACTATCAACTAGTGCCGTAGACAGGCACTGGCCCCATGGCGAGCCAGACAGTGTAAGTGGGAGAAGATGGATGGCATCAAACACAAACTTAATAAACTGTGATTAAAACACAGTAATTTTTAAATGATAAAAGTCTGGAGTTTTAAACAAAATTGTGTTTGAAAGATGCATATTTCTAATGCAGGATAATTATTTTTTTTTTTGTAGAAGGCAAATTCAAAAGAGCAGTAGATGCAGGAGAAAAAACATATAATTTCAGGCGGGAAAAATGGTCTTAGAAAAGGTAATTTATGTTCACTTTAAGCAGTACTAAAAGTACATTGTCGATATCTTCCTCCCCTTTTTAGCTGCTTCTTGTTTCGTCTTACCCTCTTAGTTGATAAGCACCCGATTTCAAACAAGCCCCTTTGGCAATCTCCAGGGACTGCTTTTAGGTTTTACGCTGTTTGGACATATCTGCTTAAACTCCCTTTTTACCCATCTGACATCAAGACACACAGGCATAGATGTGTGGAGCTGCCAGCAGAGGACATGTATGAGCTGAATGGTGTGCTATGCTCCTCAGGGAACTGGATTTAATACAAAACAATAAAAAGACGGGCATGGGAGGGGAGTTTTGATGTTTTTATCGAGGCATAAGACACCCCTCATTGAAGTGTGTATGTTCTACTTGATGTGTGTCTCTGTTTCTGAGTGGCTGGCAAACTCGGTCTGCAGGGGTCCTTCATCCATGCATGTTTCAAAGAGGAATATACCAAGAAAAACGGTACAAGTCTAATGGAATACAAACCCTCCAAAAACGTAAGAACATAAGTCACAGATTTTTTCCCCCCTATATTTCTTGCAACTTAATAAACCTATGCATCATTCAAATCTGATTTCCCATTTGTTCCTTTAAATGCAACATTTACAACACTTAAAATACCATATGTTTTACAATCTTTTGTTTTAATGTATTAATTTTTCTTATCCTAAACATTTTAGGGGTTTGTCTTAATAACTAAATTACTCCATAACTATTATTGACCTGGTTCCATGGTGCCCATTCACAAAAATTAGCAAACAAACATCTGATCCCAAATATTCATAATCAGTTTATAAAAAAATATTTATTAATTTAATGGCTTCATGCACTGGAATTTATTTTAAAATCTATGTTATATTATTTTTATTTGTAAAACAGCAACTGAAAATCATGAATCCTTTTCCCTCTATTACAATTGATCATGCATTATTTCTATGCTATATCTAATGGTAAAGAGCATGAGAAACGAAGAAAATTGATTACAGTTGAACAGGAGTCTTAACTAATCAATGGCCATAGACATTGTCTGAAGATAGTTTTGCTGTCAGAGCAGATCACCTCTCCTTTTCCATTCCTTCTGAACCTTTGGCATCTATATTTAGAAGTCAAAGTTCAAGGTTGAGGGTCAAATTGGTGGCACTTAGGAGTCAAGCGACCCGCCTGACTGTTCTTCTTAGTTTAAGCATGTGGAAAGACTGTGATTGTGGTGTTAGATTGATTAGTGGTGGATGTGTGAAACCTGCTAGATCTGTGAATGTGTGTGTTGGGTTGTAACAGCGACAACAATGCATTTCAATGGGTCTAATGTGAAAGCTGTCAATACTCCTGATCCAAACCACAAGGCTTCATAGGAGGTTAATGCCCTTTGGCTGGTTGGCGTGTGTATGTGTGTGTTAACTGATAAATGTTTGCTCTTACACGTCAGACAAAAAGAAATAACAAGAATTGGTTTTGATTAATTAGGTCATGACTATTTGACCACAAAATGTGTTTATTTATTACTTTTATTATTTATTTTCTATCACTGGGGGGATTTTTAAATTATTTATATAGGCAGCCATGTGTTATTTTTTTTACGTGTTTTCTTGACTATCATTAACAGCTGCACTCAGAAAACAGCAGCAATTGAAGCTAGTTTTCTTAATGTGAACATAGATTAAGTGTAGTTTTGTCTCAATCATGCATTGTCGGAGCGAGCTGATTTTCTTTCCCTCATATTCAGGATAGATGTGATTTTCAGCTACTTATATTTAATGTCTGTCTCATTACTTTTCCTCAGTTTTGATTTAACCTTGATAAATTGTCCTTGTTTTTTCATAGTGGAAAGTTGCAGACTCACTGTTTTATCTAAATAAGCATTTAATTTTCTCTTTATATTACCTGGTATACCTCAGTTATTACTTACATGCACAACATTTGCTTACCGAGCATTATAAATTTTCTTATATGTATTGCCCTGTTGTTTAAATTTGAACAATAATTTCTTCTGTGTGTGGGATTAAAAATGTGTGGACGACATCTGGGGTTGGTTTTGTGTTTTTTTGTGTGTGTGTGTAACTGCTTGAAAATGTTTTTCCAGGGATTCTCTGTAGTATCCCTCTGGTGCCTTCACTCAGCACTAGAGATCATACAAAAGTCTTGAAGCACCCAACACAGATGATTATCAGATTCTCTAAGATCCTTTCAAAGCCCTGGACTGAATTGAATTCCCTTTTATTTACTTGCTGTGGAAGACAAAACACATGAATGCACACACATACGCACACATATTTGAAAGAAAATGCCTGGAAAAACTCTTGAGCTGTTGAGGATCACCTTTGTGCAATCAGCTTTACGAACATATAACCAAATGACTTATCGGCTGATAGTGGTTCTCACTGATCTTGTATCTAGCTATATGCTTTGAGGTTTTTGTAAATGTATACATTGTTATAGATGATGACATCATCAGTCTCCTGTACTGAGCTCCGGTCCACCCAGAAAAGCCTGGATACCCTGTAAGTATCATGCTCTGTGATTTGGACATGGCCAGATTTGTTGAAACCCCTAATTTAATTAAATAAAATCAGTCACAGAAATAACTTAAAGGAATAGTGGAGGATTTTCACGAACTTTTGAAAAGATGGACCATCTCCACAAAAAAAATGCACAATCCTGTACCTGCTCCTGAGAGGGAACTCCTATTTGTGCGAGAGCGCGCACGAGCCCATTTCTCCTTGTGCATGATCTGTTAAAAATTGCTGTTTGCATTGCTCATACAAGATTACTTTCGAAAAGATTTACAATTTTTCCAATATGTTAGACCGGTAAGTGAAAATGGGAACAAGCACATAGGATGGCCTTACATAAACATATCACCAGAATGATTGACAATTAGAAGGACCACTTATTTTGATGATCTATCTCTAAAATGAACATTCTCCTCTATACCTTTTAAATCTGAAAAAAGCAATGATAAATAAAAATTCCAATCAAATAAAAAGACTGCAAGTCAGACATTGCATTTCAATTATGCTTCAACAGAATAATTGTTCAAAAAGAAGCTGTTAAAACAGACCTGGACAAAAAGGATGGTACTCCTAAAGGAGCCTAAAAAATGTGATCAAAGCAACATCAATTAGGTGTGTGTCGATTAGCATCATGGGTTTTTACAATCTTGTAATCTGTCCGCGAGAAACCAAAAAAAAAAAAAACTACAAAGAAGTAATATTTAAAAGTTACAAACAAGATGGCTCATAGAAATAAATGAGGCACCTGTTCATCCATGAATGATGTTTTTGTTGTGCCTTTTAGAGTAGATGGGTTGTTGTGGAACAGATGTCACTGGGCTTTGTATAATGATAAATACAGTTACTGTATGTCTGATACACATCATTTCAAGAGACGGGTCCAAATTTATTATAT
Organism: Cyprinodon variegatus; assembly: GCF_000732505.1. Lineage (NCBI taxonomy): Eukaryota > Metazoa > Chordata > Actinopteri > Cyprinodontiformes > Cyprinodontidae > Cyprinodon > Cyprinodon variegatus. The sequence continues at coordinate 278,584 of NW_015151238.1, read as the reverse complement.
TTAAGCATTAAAGCCTACAGTCTAATAATTGGTGTTAATGGTTTTAGCCCAAATTGCAGTAAAATAATTATTTTCCATTTTAGTCTAGTTTGAGTTTATCCATCCATCCATTTTCTGACACACTTAATCCAAATCTACGGGAGAGAGGTGGGGTACACCCTCTCGCAGGTCGCCAGTCGATCGCAGGACAACACAGAGGCAAACAGGACAAACAGACATTTACACACACACTCACACCTAAGGATAATTTAGAGAAGCCAGTCAACTTAACAGTCATGTTTTTGGACTGTGGGAGGAAGTCGGAGTACCCGGAGAGAACCCACGCATTCTCAGGGAGAACATGCAAACTCCATCCAGAAATACCCTGGGCCGGGAATCAAACCCACAACCTTCTTGTTGCAAGGCAGCAGTGCTTCCCACTGAGCAGCCCTAGTTTGCGTTTAGTCATTTCTATTTTTATTTTTATTTTTTTGTTATTAAAACAAGAAAATCATTCTATTCATTTATTTGTCTATCTACTCTTTTTTAATGTATTTTCTTAACGGATAACACAAATTACATCATATCCTATTTTTCACAAATATTTTCCAGATCAGCCCAATAAAAGCCATAATAGGGTCTGTGTCATTTATATAATATTTGTTTAGTTCAAACGTTTTAAAATGGATTTCTTCTGGAGCTCTAAAGATCCCTAAAACAGTCATAGCTAAGTGATATTACATGACTATGTATGTGGATGTGCTTGCACATTTGAATATAGATACTCGTTTGTGCCCATATGTGTAATCACGCAGCATGAATAAAAGTGTGTCTCTGAATGTGTCTCTAAGTGATCATATTTGTCTTCTGAATGTAGCTGAATGTAAACCAGGTCTAGCTGACTCCCTGCAGACAGGCAGATATGGAGATATTATGGGATTTGTGCAGGCACATTCTGCTCTCCCTGTCTTGGAGTGTATGTGCGAAGATATTACGGATATAAGAGACAGGCTGGGAGCCTCTAAGGCTATTAGCTCAACTGTATTATATTGAGACGAGGGTATGTACACATCTGCTGATGACACTAGAGGATAGAGCTGTGCATGCTTGTGTCTGATTGTAGGCTCACCTCTTTTTTTATCCGGTTGTGTCTGTTGAAATTTGCATGTCCTTGTAAGCCTCCAATATTGTCATAATTTAGCAGGTATGCTTTTGTAGGGAAATTGTTCAGCTGTGGAAAACAGCTGATAAAAAAGATGCAAATAATAGAAAACCATTGTTTCCGCTTGTTCCCCCCCCTTTTTGTCCCATGGTTTGATCTGTCAAGGGACTTATTGCTATCAAAATGTAAAACATTTCAATTTGGGAATCATGAATTGAACTGCAAATACTGCACGAAAAGAGGAAATGCTGATGAAATCACTTCAACTGTGGACAACTTTGATTCAGCATATTTGTCAACAGGAACCTTTTGTCTTTTATCTTATCAGTACGTTCTTGGTGCCAGTGAATAAGCAGTAGATTTTTCTTCTTTGACATTTCTTTGACTAGGTATTGGCTCGGTTCAAATGCATGTTCAAATTGCAAGGTGAAATGCCTTTTTCTGGACTCTGTTTTAGATCAGGTTCTTTGCATAGATACAAAGAGTTTACTTAAGTTTTCTACTCACTTTCTTTCTTCTCTGTTGAGATGCTAAGTCTTGGTCAATTGATGTATTCAGGTGTCACTAAATGTCTTATCAACTTGACTAAAAAGTTGTAGGTTGAGATGTTAGAGAGAGAGGTGGAATGAAAGGAAAAGAAAAAACCTTGCCCCTTTGTGCCAACCTTTGCAGCTTTTTCTCACTTTGATTGATATGGTGTCAGAGGTTTCTCGATTAAACAGTGCTTCACACTGCATAGATTCCTACTTAAAAGTCTCAAGACCTCTAAATTATTTATTGATGTCTGTTCCAATCTGCATCTGGCTAAGGAGGCCGGTGCTCCATGTGAGAGTGAAGGAGAATGGCTCTCAGCAGTGGTGGGGGAGTTGGCTCAGCAACGCCTAGAGGAGCTTGTTTTCCATGTGCACTTGTTCACCTGCCCATCTTTTCTAATGGAGCCCAGCAGGGAGGGATGAATAGGCTTGAAAGTAGCAGCGCTGCAGCGAAATTGCACCGCAGAAGCTCAGCATGTGCTGTCCTCAGTTCACACGAATAAAATCCCATTGCTGTCTTTTCCTTTCTAACTCATGCTTTCACCTAGACAGTGAAAAGTGATATACCTTTGCAGGTGCATACACTGTAAATCACCAATGACTACCAGGAGTGAAGCAAAGGAGTAAAATACAGGGACAAAAAGTCAACAAGTGAGAAGAAATCTGCTAATATCTTAAGTTAGTAGCATAAGAATCTACAATTTAGAAAAATAAAACATCTTATTTGTTTCAATTTGCATGTTTTCTAAGCCAAAACAAGCTTTTATTTTTTGGTCCACCCTATAAAGCCTCAAACTTTAACGCTATTTCTGACATTTTTGATTGAAAAAAGCTTCTTGGATGGGAAGCGAAATGTCTTCAAACTTGGAAACAAAGTCCAGTGGAATGTTTTTTTTTTTTTGTTCTTTTTTTTACTTTTTTGGACTGATTATGACCTGAATGACTAAAAATCTTCAACAGCATCTTATTTGGTTTCTGTCCTTCCTCTGAATTCTCATCTAGTGTGAAAAATTATTTATGTATGTCCGAGTTATTTAGAGTAATTTTTGTGCTCCAAATAGCGAAGTGATGTTGGTGAAAAGTGGTAAGGTTTTTGTGGACCTTCAAAAAAGCTGTAAGCAGACATCTTATAGATGCACTGTTAGGTACATAATTCAAAATTTAAAGAGCACAACTGAAAATCTACCAACACATGCATAATGCAACAGATAGGCAGAAAGAGTATCTATTAGAAAAGTCAAGAGGCCTTTGATAGTTTTTGGAGTCTGCAAAGATTCATAGCTTAGGTTGGAGAATCCATGTACAGGACATCTATTGGTCTTGCATTCCTAGAATCTGTTGTCACAAAGCTGTAGTTGAATACAGTCAGCATTCTGAGGTTTCAAAAAATTATTAAGAACAAATACTACTAACAATATTTAGTTAAACAAGGTTGAAATTTAAATTGAAAAGGATTACAAGCACTTACTGACAGGTTTTAAAAATACAATAACTGTAAAAAAATAAAAATAAAAAAAATAAAAAAATAAAAAAAAAATAGATCCAGGCGGTTTATATGCGTTTGTGGTCATAAGAGGGTTAAAACACTGCAATGTCTCTGAGACAGCGGAAAAATAGATAAAATATGGCTATTAAAAGCTGCTAAGACTTGAGAATGGGATTTAGTTTCATCTTCTGACCCTAAACATAGAAGAGTTACAATGTCGTGATTTAGAATAAAGCAGCCTCCAGTAAAAAAAATTTCAAGACCAAAATTTAACTGAAAATCTTTGACTTGGCATAAAATGTCAAGTTCACACTCTCCATTCAGTCCAACTGAGCTCAAGCAGCTTTGCATAAATATATGGGCGTTAGTATTTGTCTCTAGATGTGTAAAGTTAGCAGAGACATATTTATAAAACTTGGAGCCCTGACAAAAGGCGGTTCTACAAGGTTTTCTCTCATAGAGCTTTTGCACCAACATGGCTCAGAACGTCCCTTTGAATGGTTTGTGCCTGTTTCTTCCAAACAAGAGGTTGCAGAGCTGCAACTCTGGTTCATGTCTGGCACAGATGAATACTGTAGTTGGTTTTTCAGAGGTAACTAGTGAGTCACCAGTGGCGTTACTTGTGCGCAGTCTGCACCAGAGAAAGAGGGGGAAAAAACAAAGAAACAAAAACAAACTGTACAGATCTTGTTTGTAAGCCATATGAGTTCAACTCTTGTTTATTGTGGGAGCAACTTATATCAGCTCTGTATCATATCCCTTACTTCTTTGGCTGTTTAGGGCGTACTGTAGTATGAGATCATAGCAGCCACAAGTATTTAATTCAACTTCTGATAGAAACAATTGGACCCTAGCGAGTTCAGTTTGTTTGCATTATTATTTATTTCTTTTTTTAATGTAAAGGTATAGTGGAGGATGTTCTTTTTCCAGGTGGATCATCAAAATAAGTGGTCCTCCTAATCGTCAATCATTCTGGTGATATGTTTACGTAAGGCTGTCCTACGTACTTGTCCCTATTTTCAGTTAGCTGTGGTGAGTCTGACATAGAGGAAAAATAGCATATCTTCTTTTGGATAGTAAGCTTGTATGAGCGATGAAAACATTAACTCTGAAACAGAGTGTGAACAAGGAGAAATGGGCTCGTGCACACTCTTGCTCAAATTTAATTGGTATTCCCTCTCGGGAGTGGGTACAGGGGTTGTGTATGTTAAAGTGGAGAGGATGGGTCTTTTAAAAAAATTGCAAAAATCCTCCTTTAATTGTATGTTGCACAACAACTATAACTTAAAGATTATTTCCACATTTTCCAGCTTAGTGCACCTCACTATTAGCCACACCAACTAAGTTAAAAAATGAACAAACGATTTCTATGGGGCTATAAGTCGCTGATATTTTCTGAACTGTTCCCCACAAAACCTGTAGGGGAGCTCTACATCTCACCTATAGAGTAGGGACAAAGAGGAAAGATTTCTCCTATTTGCTTGATGGGTTGCAGCAGTAAGCTAGCAAACTAGCCCCGCCTGCCAGTGGCCAAAATAATTTTTTGCCTGTGAGTGGGTCTAGCCTTGATCAATGCCCCAGGCCCTAGAACTGGCGGGCCAATCTTGAAGCGTGAGCAGGAAGAGGCTTTACGCTCATTCATTTTTAAGAAGGACGTTTTCGCCGTTTTACTGACAGCCGTTTCACATGCTGCTTGTTTACACTCCCCCACCAGCTTTCTGTCAGAGCGTTGGCCAATAGGCATGGACAAGGTTTGAAAAACAACGGTTTGTTCTCATCAACAATCTTCCGATGTCTCATTCATCGTGGCCAGACTAAATTACACATTTAATCTTATTTAGTCTGGTTTATCAGGCTAGCAGTAAGAGCTTCCAGAGCTTTGTCAGCTCTTTATTTCAGCTTTGCAGCAATTGCGCACAGTCTCTCCACTGGTTTGACAGCTTTAATGCAGCAAATAAATGTCAAAATGTGTGAATTCGGGACATTTGTAATTTGTCATGCCTGCTGCGAGCATGTGCTTGTGTAAAATTAAAATTATCCCATTCTTGTTTTTACAACTCTTTTACAACTTTGACTTTCGCCCCCTGGCAGTTTGAAAAAAATGCCCAGAATAGCCACACCTTCTCATAAGCTTCATAATTTAAAGCATGGGAAAAAACGTAGCTGCTCAGAGTCTGGGGGAAAAAAAAGTGGACCATAATGGTTACCTAATTTGTTGCGAGCTTCATGGGTTTTAATGAGCAGATTTACAGTTTCAAATCATAAGATGAAGTCGTTGTGTGGTTTTAGTTTATGTTTCCCTTTTATTATTTGAGTACATAATCAAAAAGCTCTATATGACATATATTCTTCCACAATTTTAAGGCTATATTAGAATGTTGCTACTATTAAAAAGTGCTAGCAATAGTTTTTAGACTCAAATTCTGACAGGAAGCAGCAACCAGATGCCAACTTCTGACAGTCCATTTTGACTTTTGTTTTTTCATGTAAACCGTATGTAGCGCAATAAATCCCAAATGTTATTATTCTCATTTTTCTTTGTTGTTATTCTTCTTCTTTTTTTTTTTTTGTTTGGAGGACAGTGGACCATCAAAGGGTTATTCCAGGGAGGAGAAGGCTGTTGGAACTGTTGAAAGCACATTCCTATGTTAAGAAGTGGAAACACTGAGGGGAGCAGGTGTGCACAGTACAAATGATTAAAGATAGGTCATTGTAATTCAGTGCTATACAGCACTAGATATATTTGTCTTTTAGAAAACCTGTAGAAGGATGACATCCAGTGTTACTGGATGTAGTTCTGAGTATAACAATGCATGGAGTGTAATATATCAATGACAAAGGAAAGGCGGACGTCAGTTTCCACAGGTTTGTTTATTAGCAAAGTTTTTTTTTTTTTTGGTAAATACATGAAATTATTATTATTTCAGAATTTCCTGCAGATATTGACACGTTTTTACAGATTGACTGCATTAGCCTTTCGTCAGGATCACATCAACAGTAGTTCCTCTACATACCATTTATCTTAAAAGAAGCTGTTTTCTGTTTTGATAGCATTGTTGTTTACTTTGCTGCCTGGCCTGGAGAACTTTGATGCTCCTCTGCTGCATAGAAATGTGGGGAACCAAACACAGAGCACCAAAGCCCACGATCCGGCTCCTCTATGCTCGTGTTACTCTGCTAGGCTTGTTCCTTTTCCTCTCTGGTGGATTGATAGCAGTGTTAATTTCGTCAACCAGGACGATGACGAAAAGTATTTCGTGAACGTCCCATTTTACCATGACACTGACGAGAGGATGACGCACAAAAATTATTTCCGGAAAATAAAATATGACGAGAATAAAAAATTATTTTGGTCAACGAGACTAAGACAGACGAAATTTACAAGCCATGGACGAATGAACATTTAAAAATGTAATTGTTAATGTGTTTCTTGAACTTCATAAAGATTATGCGTTGTTGCCCTGTTTGTCCCTACATGGCGCCTGTCCCACAGTGCCTCGCACTGCTAAGTCAGTAGTAGCCGAGGGCTTATACCGGTCACTAGTTAACCGTGGCTAGCTCAACTTCGCAGTCATTGCATCGGGCTCTGATACCAGTGTACGGTTTGTTGAAGGAGCTGGGCGAAAAAACAACGCCTGGATGTATAGAGCCATTTAGTTGATGACATGAAGGACAACAAAACAACCTGCATGATAATAATTGACACCACTCCCAAATCAGACGTGGGGAAAGGACAGGAAGTCTATTGCAGAGATGTTGGGAGCACCGCCACTGTACAAACCTGACGCCAAAGAGCAGAAAGCCCTGGAGAACTCAATGGCAAAGTGGATTGGGCATTCTGGCCTGCCTGCAAGGACCATTGAGGATGAAGACTTTGTGGAGAAGATGAAACAAGTCAACAATAGGTTCAATTTGTACAGTGTGATATACGTTAAAAAGAGAAGCAGTGTGTTAAGTCTTATTCTGTACAGTGTTATATAAATAAAATAGAGAAAAAGAGAAGCAGTGTGTGGAGAAGTTCTATTATTTACAGTGTTGATTAAAATGACAAAAATTTGACTAAGGCAAAAATTGATTTTCGTCATTTAGACTAAGGCTAAGACTAAATTGGGAGGGCAATGACTAAATATGACTAAGACTAAAATTGATTTTCGTCATTGTGATCAGGTCTAAATAAAAAAAAGGTGATGATATTAACACTGATTGACAGACACATGCCTGCATCCCAGTACTTGGTGTAATGTCCGCATTTTTCAACAGCCCACTGCTGATATGTAGGACTTGGTGCTCGTTACAGGCGTCTGCTTGTACTGTAACGAGGCCCCGAAGTTCAGTGGCACAGGCCCCAAACTGTTTCAACTATGAAGGTTTTGCTGGTGGAAGAGAAGCATCGGGGCATCTGTAAAATAAAAGATCCTTAAACTATAATAAAGTATGTGGTTTCAAATAAAAAAATATAAAAACAGAAATTTTAGGGGTTTTGAACACTTTTGTAAGGCATCGGGAGATGAAATGTGATCCTCTGTTCAACCTGATCACTCACAGTCATACCTGCCCCCCCAGTGGTATCTTACCAAATCTGCAGGAGTATACAAGTGCATGTCAGTGAAAGATAGCCAGGGCTTAAGCATTGACACAACCTTGAGGACTGAAACATTTGGCTGAGGTCTCTGCCGTTGGTTGGATGAAGTTCAGGGAAAAGTAGCGAGTTCATTTAATTTGTGTTGTGTTGAAAGTGGGATGTGAGTGAGAAGCTTTAGCTCTGCAGGCCAACCCATGTTTCTCTTTCTGCTGTTTATTGAGGGCCTGTCTCCGGGGCCAGGTATTGATTTTTGCCTGAATAAGATGGGATAGCCCTGGAAGACTCCATGACGGATGGATGAGAGGAAAATAAATGAATGAGTGTAGGTGTAGTTCTTGTTCTTTCCCTTGACCCTCACTTATAATTTATTAATAAAATATTACATGTTTTTTTCCCCCCCCTTGTTGCCAATTTATCCAATAGTAATAAGATAACAATGACATCAGTTTGGATGATTTTATCCCTAAAGCACAACAGGACAACTTAATTGTTCAATTCATTAGCTCACACCATCAAGGAACAAATATCAAGCCATCTAAGAACTCCTTACTGACTGAACGGTACAATAAGTAATTCTAGAGTTTAATGAAGTCAAATCATTACAGTCAGATTTTAATAACTTCTAAGTTGTCACAGTGGATATACTGGTTTTTTAAATTAGTTGTTGCCTTTGGATTATTGTACTATTTAAATATTTAGGGATTCTTTTTCTGTTTTTTTTTGTTTGTTTGTTTGTTTTTAATCTCTTTGCTCATTTATGTTTGACAAACACACAGTTTTTGACAATCAAAACAGACACAAACATATACGCACACAGACACACACCTCTCAGGGTTTCTGTCAACTTGCCATTAGACGATCAACGACAGGAGGCAAGTCCGGTGATTGAGAATGTTGGGGCAGTATTTTTGTGTATTGTCCTCTGTGCCCATTTGTGTACTTTTGTAGGCCTGTGTTAGTTGTTTACTGTGTTGTTCTATGGCTGATAGAGAGCAGGGCTTAGGACAGCTGAGTGTATGGGGGTTTGGGGCGAGCTGCGGGAGAAAAAAGTGCCCAAGATTCATTTTTTCTCATCTTGTACAGCAGGAGAGGAGGGGTGGATGCTGTGTTATTTTTCTTGGCTTTATCCCTCACGGCTCTAAGTGGGTATTGATCAGGTGCCTTAATGCAAACCTGTCAAATTAATTTTGCAGAGAACGAAGGCTGTGACTGCTACAAGATTGCTTCAGCACTGAATAGTAGGGGGTGGATGGATAGAAGGATGGATGGATGTGGTTTAGCAATTGTTAAGAGTTTGGGAGTGAATGTTTGTCACCCACATAAGAAGCTTGCATTCCAATTTTCCATGTTGGCTTCTATTACATTCTCACTGTGATTATTCTGATGCTGTTACTTAATTATATAAAATGGTTTGAATGAACCTTACATGTACAGGTAATAGTGTAAGATAAGAAGATTGGACCAAGGTGTGTATGCGTGTGTTTGTGTTGTTGTTCTTCATGCTTGCTGTCTTCCGCTTGATCTGGGATAGGGTCTTGGGGGTGGCAATCTCAGCAGAGACTCCCAGACTTTTCTTCTCCCCACCTCAAGCAATGCTTGGGGAACCCCAAGATTCTTCCAGGCCAAACAAGAGACATAGTCCCTCCAGTGTGTCCTGGTTTTTCCCCAGAGCTTCCTCCAGGTGGGACAGGCCTAAGACATCTTATCAGGGTCATCCAACAAAGATGTTTGAGCTACCTTAAGCCCGGCGTACACTGTGCAATGTTTTTCAATCGTTACACGCATCTGCTGCTCACACTGTACGACTAAATACAGGGTTTAGTCATACAATGTGAGCAGCAGCTCACGATTTATGTTCGGCCTGACGCTCTGATGTGATCTACCTATCTAACTAAAAACCATGTCGTACTCAACTCTGCAGTGAGATGGAGGTGCTCTGTAGCTCTCTATCATAAAAGCAAACAAATAGAAGGGGAATATTAAGCTCAATATAGTTAACCGCGCTGCCTTGGCAATTTGTGCAACTTTGTGCTGAGGTCCTAGAAACAAAGGACCAGGATGTATTTGGAAAAAAGACGTGGCTGAGCAGGCGTGGCTGCTGCGGTCCGTCAACTTTGCAGACGGAGCTGCATTTCACTGATTGCATCCCTGCCACGCTGCTGTGTTTACATCTGAGAGGAGGAATAAAAAGAAGTATCCTTGTTTGCGCATGCGCACTGAACGATTTGCCCACGACGGTCAGGAGAAAATCAAACATGTTTGATATTCTCCCGACCTCACGATATATGATCAGGAGGTGGTCGTGGGAGGCTGATCGCCGCTCGTAAGCACCTGTACAGTACACGACACATAATGCAAGATCAGGCTGAAAGTCGGCCCGATTGAAAGATTGTCGCATGACTGGAAAATCACCCCGAAAATCGCACAGTTTATGCCAGGGTTTAGCTGACTCCTCTCGATGAGGAGAAGAAGCGGCTCTTATCCGAGCCTCTGACGGATGACCGAGCTCCCCACCCGACCTCTATGGGATTACTCTGCCACCCTGCGGAGAAAGCTAATTATAATCGTTTGTATCTGTGATCTTGTTCTTTCTGTTGTGATCTAGATTTCATGACCATAGGTGAGGGTAGGAATGTCAACTGAATCTGGTAAATTGAGAAGTCATCCTTTCCACACAGCTCTATTCACCATAACTGACCGGTTACATTAATTTGTCAAATAATCTCCTACTCCTTTCTTCCCTCACTTGTAACAGTACCCAAAATACTTGAACTCCTTCACTTGGGCAAGTAACTTTCCTTCAACCTGAAGGAGACAAGCCTCCTTTTTCCGCCTGAGAACCATGGGCTTAGGAGGTGCGGATTCTCATTCCCTAAACCTGACCCCTCTGGCCCTTGGCTGTACATAGACTTCATGTCTATCAAGGCTATGAACAGGACTGGTGAAAGTGGGCAGCCCTGTCTGAGTCCAACATGCACCGGGAAATGTCTAACTTAATGCTGGCAATGTGGACCACACTCCTACTCTGCATGTACAGAGACCGGATGGCTCCTAGTAAAGGGCCCCAACTCCATATGCCTGGAACACCCCCACAGAGACTACGAGGGACGTGGTTGAATGCCTTCTTCAGGTCCACAAAAATAACGTGGAGCCGTTGAGCAACTCCGAGGCACCCTCAGCAACCTGAAGAGACTGTAAAGCTTGTCCAGTATTCCACAATGCTACTCAGCATTTAGCCAGACTCTTCCCTCCAACACCCTGGCATAGGCCTTCCCAGCTGAGGCTGAGAAGTGTGATCCCATATAGTTGGAACACACTGTTTACCTTGTGGTCCTTGTTTTTATGCAGGGTATACACATCTCCAGTCCAGTGGCACTCTCCATGCAATGTTAAAGAGGTAGGAGTTGAGCACATCTGAATTTCCTCACCTCGCATCCAGCAAAAATGTGTAAGTCATAGATAAAAACATGATAGAAAAACGACAACTGTCCATGTCCTTATAATCTCATTCTAAATGGGTTTAACAGCCCTAATTAATAAAATGTAAAATTCAACCCTTCATTGCTTATTTTACCCTGAATTAGTGAGATATACTGGGTTGTCTCTGACTTTTAGTTCTAATTCATCGAAATGTATTTTTTGTACCAGCTGCAATATAATCTGTCAATTGACGGTTGGGGTTATTTCAATTTTTTACAGACATTGCACTGAGCTTCAGCAGAATACCAAGCGTTTAATGCTTTTCCTTAAAAAATATTGGCAGAAAATTCAGTTTGGAAATAAAGCAGTATAACAGAGTTATAGCATTAAGTATAATAATGATTCAGAATGAGCTTTACTGAGGATATTTTGGAATATTTCATGGTATTGACTCTAGATGACATTTTAACTATGTTTTAAATTCATATTGCTGGTGAACATGAGGTTAGATATACATGCTACGTATCTCTCCCTGGTCTCTCATAATCTTGGTGCCTAACAGTTTGTGGCGTAAATGTGGGCTAAGATGTATATCAGCACTTTTGCAGTGACATGTAAAGTCAGAAAATAAAGTACTCAATTATTTTTCTATCAGCAATTCTGCTTCTCTAATTCCCTGATGTTATTACTTTTGTTTCAGTTTCAGTAAATCATGGATGATGGTTGAAACTGAATGGAACAAATTTGAAGTGGTTTTTCTGCTTTACTTGCACAGTGGCTTGCTGAAGACCAATACATAATGTATTAAACAAATACATTAAAGCCTTGCATTATATTTAAGAAAAATTGTGTAGTGGAAAGAAAAGATGATTTTCTAACTTATTTCTTAAAAATAGTTGGCAGCCGGCTGGCTGCAACCAACCGCATTCTCTGGGCTCTGAACTATAGGCCAGGTTAGTAACTCACGTGTTCATTATCATCCACCTCCGGAAAGACGTAGTCACTAACCTGCTGTCTCCACCTGCAGACGTTACTGCCTTAGATGCTGACACCGCTTACTCTAGTTCAGTTTTCAATAAACATTTTGAGAAATTTTGTTTCTTCACTTTGAATACTGGATCTTTTTGTTCTGAACTTGTTATATATGATCTTTGTATAGCTGGAGCGTGTAACAAAAGTAATTTCCCTCTGGGATTATCAAAGTATGTCTGAGTCTGAGTCTTAATTTTTATATAGAGTGATTAGAATAAGACGGGCTTAATACATAAAGAGTTTTGCATCTGAAAAGACAAAAATGCTCCTTTTCCCTCTACTTAATAATGCCTTTTATTATGAATGAAAAGTACTTAAGATGTTTTGTAGATTAATGTCTTGACTGTTTCATGATCTTTCAATCTAGTTAGCTATTTTCAATATGTTAGCATAAGCAAAACTTATTCAGGGCCACATAAATATGCCAAAGTAATTCTTGATTCAAACTCCCCAAATAAAAAGCATTTCATCATTGCAAAATAGCTTTTGTATATGGAGTCTTATTTGCATTTTCTTTCTGCTCTTTCTGCCTTTCTCTCTCTCTCCAGGGCTCACAAACCCTACATTCATTTAAAGTGTAACTTGAATTGTCTCACTTGCTAGCAAGCTGTTGTGGCACTATAGATGCAAATATTTCTTAGGGATATGTGTGTGCTTTTGTGTGTAAATGTGTGGTTTAAGGGCGTTCCTGTGATTGTTTAAAGTGTATTTGTACTCTGTAAAGTGGCTGGCTAGTCTGAGAGGTTGCATTACTCTTTAGTGGCTTTCATTTGCTCATAGTAAGAACATCCTTGCATCTGAAATAAGATGACACAATTCAAAATCTTAGACAAATTCATACAAATGCACTACTGATATATGGTTGGTCATGTGATAGCATAATGTCAGAGACGATACATTAATTAAGTGTCATGATAAAATACGAAACAATTAAAATATTCAGTAGGTACAACAATTAAGTGTATGTTTTGATCTGATCCAACGGGTTGAACGCAAGAAATGATGCAGCCCCGCTAGGTCATTTTTATATTTTACAACAAAGATAAGCATCCGTGTTCTGTGTATTAGGTTAATCTGTGAAGTGGACGAAATTATGAATATAAACAAATCAGAAATATTAGTGAATTTAAGAAAAGATAATGATAACTGGCAGCATATGGTGTTACATTGTCGATCAAGCAGATCTAGTTTATGTATACTCTATCTTTGGACACATTTAGATTGCAATCAAATGGAGACAATAATTCTATGCTTGTGCAATAAATAAATAGGACATAAAAAGATGTTTATCTATTCAATACATTTGATTTAATGTAATGAATTTAGAAGGGAGTAGCAACATATTACTTTTAGTTTTACATTTATACCACCTTCTTTTAAAATGCATTATATGTCTGAAATAACTTTCAAACTTTTTTCAACTTAGCGTTTCATTGAACTTTCTGACAAATGAAAAGAGAAAACTAAACATTTATTGACGTATATAATTAATTTTCATTATTTGTGGAACATTAGCCATTTCCGTGTAATAATTTACAGATTTTGTTTATTACATTTTTCAGAATGTGTAATTTAGGGTTTTCAAGAACAAATATACCACACTGATGATTTAGAGGTCTCATGTACCAAATATATGCTTGGTTTTAAAGGATTCATTTATGTACATTTGCTGACATGCTTTTTTCTAAATGTATTTGTAAACACCTTCATTTGATAAGTTTTAGGTGAAACAATCCTCAACGAACTTACAGATGATAATAGTGAAGATTCTCAGTGATCCAGCTCATAGTCATTCTAAAAAAAAAAAACTAGAGACATTTTGAATTGAAAAAGCTTTCTGGATGGGGAGCGAAATGTCTTCAAACTTGGAAAACAAAGTCCAGTGGTTTGTTTTTAAACTTTTTTGGAATACAGATTATGAGAATATCATTATATTATGAAAGAAAGTGTGAAGGACAAAACTTCAGTAAAAGGCAAAGTATAATAAAGATAATTTTATCTAATGAAGTTAAACAGAAAAAGGGTAAATCTAGATTTTTCTTACAGGAAAATAAGGACAAAAGTATAATGTTTTATCCAGCAGTTGACTCAACATTCAAGAATGTTTGACGGGGATATTTTTCCTCTTATCCTGTGAACATTTTCAAAAAAATTGGAGAGAGCGTTGTGGTGTTTTAAGTTTCAAGGTAACGACACAATGCTACTTAAACCTAGCTATTTTTTAATAGAAAGTTGATGATAATCTAAGATTCTTAATGTAACTGAAACATGTTTTCCCACTGTTCAAAATGCTATTTGTGGTAGGAAATTAAGGCTTGTATGGCATGTGGCAGACAGATGACATGCACAAGGATGGCAGATGCAGACTGTCATAGAGCAGGAAACCCAGACATTACTGATTGTGTTTAGTAATAACTGATGAACACACACAGAAATAAACACTAATGGAAGTCTGAAAGTTTCGCATATTGTTCTTAAACCAACTTGGTACAAATTGGTTCTGGTAAAGGAAATGCGTGCCGGATATTTGAGGACTCTTAACTGCTTTGTGTGTGTTTTCTTGAACAGACTTTTGGTCTTTGCAGATAGAGGGGAAAAAAAGTGAAACTTTATGAAAACGTTATTTTAAACAGTAATATGAAGTCCTTGAAAAATATACATCATGGGTTGTCACAAAGTAAAATTATTGTTTGAATATTAAAAGTGTGAAAGACCAAAATAGTTCTAATAAGTGGGCAGTGAGACGCTGAATGACCTCAACATGAAACTAAGGGGCATCAGAAGAAAACAATTTAACAAAACTAAACATGATAAATGGCAAAAATGTTAAACTTAAAATTTACAAATTAAACTAAAAACAAACTAAAGCCCTCTGCTGTCATCGCATCAAATGACAACAGAGGTGCCATAAATGCAAGTGCCTTGTTGTGCCCCCCACATTAGATAAACTCTCACTCTGGAAATATATGGAAAATAAAACTATGTCAAAAGTAGTAATTCAAAATAAGGAAAACAAATGAGTCTGAAAGTCAGTCTAATCTTTATTACCTGGTTTAACAGTACACTTAGGGCATGATCTTCCAAAGGTTTGGTGTATTAAAACAAATACAAACTTTTAAGCATGCACAAAGCTAATTTTCAAGGTAAACTGAACTATTTGAATTAAAAGCATCTTCTGGCTAATTGTTGCTCTAGTGACAGTAATGAGTAAGCCACTTCATCCTTAAATAACTCACTGTCATGATCTGGCCTGTTTGCTCCTCCTTAATTAGTAATTCCTTTCACCTGTCGTTTTCCCTCCCTGCCTCAATTATAATTTATTCCTCTCACCTGTTTCCTCTGGTTTATATTCAGTTCAGCCTGAGCATTCAGTGTCAGATCGTTACTTGTCTTTTTGTTAGTCTATCTGTTCAGTTTGGTTTCATGGTTCATGTCCTTTATCCTAGCAGCCAGTGGAAACAGGGTTTTTGTGTTTGTCTCGTCTTCTGATCGTCCACTGTTGTTCCTCCCTGCGGAGCCCTCTGGGTTTTTGGCTCAATTTGTGGGGAGGTTCAGTTTTTATCCAAGTAAGCCTGGCTCCAGGAAGGAGACCAGTTTAAAGGTCCTGCATCAAGTTTTGGTTCCACGTCCTGTCTTGGCTACCCTCTTCCAGTGAGCCTGCTCATCTGCACCTGATCCTGTCTGCTCCTGTGCATGACCATCTGGTCATGCTTCGGAACTCTCTCAGACTCTGAACCCGCCTGGGAGCTCTATGATGTCTTTAGGCCTGGATCCTGCCACCTGACTGTTCCAGCCTGATCTGGATCCTGTTCTGTCTGTTCCTGTCTGTTCTGGATCCCTTCCAGGATCGGCTTTCCTGCATGACATCTGGGACTGCTGGGGACATCTTGGACTGGACTGTTAAACCAGGTAAGTGACTAACTCAGATTATCATCTTCTGTCAGATGATCGTGGTCACTTCTCCTACTACAGAGTATCTGAGATTGGGCGGTGCCCCGCCCCCCTGCCTGCAGTTGCCGCTAGCCACAGATCTTAGCAGCTCCCCTTTTAGTTTTGCTTTTTATTTAATAAACCTTTTGAACTTTCCTACTGACTGTCTCTCCTTGAATATTGGGTCCATCTGTCCTCAGTTCATGACACTCACATTTTAATACAGACATCCTAGACTCTAAATTGTTTAAAAAATATATTGATTTACAAGTATTAATAGCATATAAAAGTTTATAATTATATAAACTGTTGACATCTACTGAATTTGTCTTTTTGTCCCCAGCATTCTATACAAACTGTACTGAAAGGCAGCCAATCCCAGACATTCTCTGGTGCATGCATGTGTCATAGTTGGGCGTTGTGGTGCTGAATCTACATAAAAGTACTTTCTGTGCATGTGAACATCCTTTTTTATGCATTTTATCACTACTTCTTTAGATTCTTTGAAGATCATAATTCGTGATTCAGTACACTCAAAACAACTGCCGTTCTCATCACTGCTGTACAAAAGTGTGCACTGTTTAAAAAAAAAAAGTGATTCCATGGGCATTATATAAGAAACTGAACTGAGGAAAACAGAGCAACAATTAAGTTATTAGTTTATTAGCTTTAGTTTTTTCAAAGCTCAACGTAACTCAAGGTGGTCTACAGTAACAACATTTAAAGAAATACATAAGATATTGTGAGTGAGATGAGGAACTTGCACATGTTAAAAATAGAGTTTCTGGAATTATTTTGTGGGTTTTTTGTTTTACACTATTCTGTGTCTTAATACTGGATTATTAGTACTTGAGTTTCTTCTTATTATAAAATCTTACCCTTATTTCTTTTTTCAAGCCGTTTTTTCAGCATGGAGCAGGTTTCAGAGCCTTAAAAAAGACAATCTAAGTAAAGGACGTCTTATTCGTAAGAGGTGTTAGTGTTTAACAAGGGAAAAAAATTTTGATTGCAGCATAGATGCATTAATAAATCTGATCAGCTGAATTTTATTTTGTGGGTGTTGAACCAGAGAAACAATTCTGAAAAGACAAAAATGTAAAATCTCAGTTATTCAGGCCACCATCAGTTAAACACCTAAATTTTGGCCACTCATTTGCATTGGTCCTAATTACCAGAACCTGGCTGACCACCATAGTTAAAATCAACTAGGTGTAGATTAAATATTACTTACATTTACAAATAAGAATGAATTGCACAAATGAGTCTACTGATGTCATAAATGGCCGTCTAGAGAAAATGCAGAACAACATAAACTTACAAGTCATGACTAAGCCAACAAAAAAGGAACAAAAAAGTCCTAACTGAAATCCTTTTGGGCCTTTTGATTTTTAAAAAAATGAATAATTACTATTGTAGTTTGCATAATTCCAAGTAATGAAATGTTGATGATGTTGATGCATGTTGCTTTTGCATTAATTGTAGTAAACAATCAAAACTCCTGCAAAGCCTTATCCTAGGACATTGCTAGTCTATGTGATTTTCTGCTTTGTTTTTATTATTTATACCTATCTGATGAAGGAAATGGTTGTAAAGTATCTTTAAAAGGAGTTCTTATCCAGTGTGAGAAATCATATAAATCAAAGTATGGAGCATTGGGACAGTAAAATGAAGGGAATAAGAGTGAACATGCATAAAGTGGTGTTTGTGTCTGTTTGTAAGGGAGGTGGGGTGGATTTCCTGTCAGTCTTTATATGCATCAAAGGCCACATCCCATTCAAACCAACATGACAGAGACGTAGAGCAATCTTCCAGACCAAAAGCATTTAATTTTCAAATATCTCCCAAATAAAACACTATTCATATGAACAAGGTGTAGCAGACATGCATATCCACACAAATGATTTTGCCAGCACACACTCAAATATGGATATATGCATGCACAGATATGCATATGCCATTTTGCCCCTCATCTATTACCTCAACCCCCACAGACTCAGGGGAAAAGAGGAAATGTCTTCTTTTAAAGGATTGAATAAAGCGGGGTGACATTTGCCACTTTAACCTTACATATGCAGAATTTTGTGCTATGTATTCATGCAGAGAGCCACAATATGGGTATTACATTTAGATATGTCATTTTGCCACTAATGACATGCCCACTATTTTTAAGCAGGGGAAAAAGTGCTTCCACTTCTTTAAGTAGAACCTTTAATTACAAATGTTTGAAGATTTTATGCACATGCTGCACCAATAAGTATATAATATAGACCACAAAATATATACATTTCCTTTCCAAATATTAGAAGTATTAGCATTCTAATTGTTTACAAAAAGTTAAATAGATTTTTATGTTAGTATTTGAAATATCAGCAGGTCTATAGCAGCAAGACCTGCTGAAAAAAGGTTTCATCATAGTATAGGGCTGTGGCTTCAGGAACAGTACACTGAGAATTATGTGCAGAGTAAAATTTCTGCTACAGATCGGATTGGCAAACAAATCAATGTGGTCTCATCTTCTTAAAATCCCACACTTTGTCTTGTTTGCTTTGTCTAGGTAAATGTTTTGGTAAACAATAAGTGGTACCTCTTAATTAAAGCTAATGAAAGGCTTATACTTGTCCTATCAACACTTTCCTTCAATAGAATTGTGCATCTTTGCAGCTCCTCCAGAGCAACAATGGGCCTCTTGTTTGCTGATCTGATTTATGTTCTCCTCGTCTGTTCAGTCAGTTTAAGTGGATGGCCATATGTTGTTAGGTTTTCAGCTGTGTCAAATTTATTCTACATGGACGGTTGGAACACTGATATGTTCAAAGCTTAGGATGCTGTTAAATGACCTAATCCAGATTTTATCTTCTTGGTCGCTTTATCTCTTACCAGTCTGGTGTATTCCCTTTGCCTTCATAAGGCTAATGGTTTAATAATATTCTCAAACAAGCCCTCTAAGACTTTCATTTACCCATCAAATCTATCAAATTTTAATTCCAAAAACAAATTATCTAAATGGAAACACTGCAATAAAAAAAACTCAAATTTTTCTTTTAACAGTGTCCTGTCAGGCAAAACTCACTTTTTTCTACGGGCCGTTTTTACGCTTCAATGTTTTTTTCCCATACATTATTGAAATTATTTTATTTTCACAAAACTGCAATGGAAACACTTTTTTTCGAGTCATGTTATCTGCAACTGGACCTTATTGCCTCGTAAAAAGACAAAGAAGACTTGAAGTAGTTGGGGTATGATGGCACGGCATATTTGGATTTATGGGAAAATTCATGAGAACTTCCACATTTAGTTTTTTGATGGTAAATGATAAATGGCATGTACTTATATAGCGCCTTTATTCAAGTCAGGAGACATGACCAAAGCTCTTTACACTACATTCATTCACCCATTCACGCACACACTCACACACTGATGGTGGCAAGCTACATTGTAGCCACAGCTGCCCTGGGGCTCACTGACAGAAGCTGGACTGCCGTTGATGAGTGCGAGGAGCTCTAGAGCTGTGGCTGAAATAAGGATATCCCATGTGTTTACGTCCACCACAGTCAGGTCGTTTTTGCGTGAACAGTTTCATTCCCCTGCAATATTATTTATGATGGAAATACCACAATTGCAAAAATTAGTATTTTCAAAATTAGCAGAATATCATTATAGTTACGTGTACATTTGTAATGGAAATGCAGCTACAGGTGCTTTTCTACTATCAGCAGTTGCTTTAATACCTGCAACTATTTCTAGCTTTGGTATGGAATAAGGTGTATCTTAGGATCAAACCATCCTCTTAATGTATTATGGTTTGTGTGACACAAAACTGAAAAAGAGCTGTCAATTCTTTATAAGCAAGTAACTGTGTTGATTGCAAATCATCTCTTTCAATCGTCTTTTATAGGCATTAGAGTTTAAATAAAATTACAATTGTTTAAATACTGTAGCCTGCCAGCTTGATTCACGATTATAAATCCCAAAGATTTACCCCAAGATAAAACAAACTGCTACAGCATATAACTAATTCTTTGTTCTTTTAATATTACTTCTGCATAATAAGAACCTTTACAACTGACCAGATGATATTAGCTCAAAGACGCATTGTGTTGCAGACAATAAGGCCACAAGTGCTGCAAGGATCAGGTGTGTGTGTCTGATAGCCAATACTGAGATCAAAAGAAGTGTTTCAGTGAGTTTTTTAATTGAATTTAAAACCATCTGCAGCAGGAGTGAATTTCTAAATTATTAGGTGAATTAGGTATTTCACTAGTGATTGAATAGATGGTGTTGGATGTCGATAAAACGTTAAACATTTTAAGCAATGGTAATGCATAACACAAACCATTATTATTTTACACCCCATACGCATGGGTTCTCTGTACTGTGGCTTTAATTTATTTTATGTGGAAAAATCTGAAACACATTTTTGTCTTAGTTTCTTTACTAAAAGTACTTCAAAAATAAGTTAGAAACTGATTGCTTTTAAAGATTTGGTCTAAAGGGGATTTACTGTAGCTTTTTAGGGTGTTTTTAAAGGGAGTTAATTCTACTAAGTAGGGCTGCTAACTGTGCAATCCCACAATCCAATGTCCTTAATCCAAAAGATTTTGAACATTCATACATATGGGGTAAAGAAATAAAGGGAGCCAGAGGAAAATAACATAAAATGAAAGGCTATTAAAATACTAAAGATAAGAGAGTTATACCAGTTTTCCATCCATCTTACAATCCATCTTTTTCTCAATTAGGAAATGAAAACTACAGATCATCATAAAAGGGAGAGATTACTCTCTGACCCAGAAGTACTGTGTGTAATTCACCACACAATACTTTTTTGACTTTTATTATAATTAAGAAAATTCAATTCACTTATGACTTTTAAACCATCTTATTGATCTTCAGCTTTACACAGCAGTCCACTTTGAAAGGAAGAAAATCCCATAACTTCTGCAACTAAGACAAAGTCCCAAAGTATATTAATGTTAAAAGCTTTATAAATGTTTGTGAGTGCATTTACGGTTTGATGATTTGCGCGAGGGAATCAAAGTCCTGCCCTTCTTTCCCATCTGCTACAGCAGCAATAAATGTAAAATCTTATATCTGGGTCTTTCATTTGAACAGATGTATAGTTATCAGCATATATCACAGATTCTCTTGTAGATTTGTTCTGATTTTCCTTTGTTTCCTCCTTCTGTTGCACATCCTCCTCTAGACATGTGATTGATTATTTAAGCGGTTGCATCTAGGAACCAAACTTTTTTTTTTTTTTATTGCTTTGAATTAATAAATGAAAAAAAGTCTTTGTGCGTGTGCATGTATATCGGTGTTGGGGAAAATGGGGGTTTGTGCTCCATATGTTCCTTAAGACCCCCTATAGTGCACAGAAGCACTTCATCACCCATCATTTTCTCTGTATGCACAGTGCTTCTGTATTTGTGATGGCCCACTAGGGCATTCATTTTTTTTATTATTGATGCATTTATCATCTGGTAATACTTGGATGTTTCAGTCTAAGGTGCAGTGCTCCGATTTTAATGTGAACTGATTTAAGTATTTTTCTATTTTTTGTCTTATCATATAAGTAATCATTAGCCCTGTTTTGTGACAACAGGACAAAAAAATAATAATTTTGTGTTTATTTTATTTGACATCGCTTCATCTCCCTGGTTACAGATTCTTTCCCTTGTGAGTGAATTTTAATGATTTGTCACAAGAGTTTGTTCTGTAAGGATTGCCTGGGGGTAGGAAGTGGTATGGAACCAATGACTTTCCTTTGTGTAACAGACTGAAAACCAATCAGGTCCTAAAATTCGGAACTTCTCCGTAAATGATGACCTTATGTAAACATACAGGCAGTTGAAATCAGTTGAAATATCTATAGAAAAGTGCTAAAATCAACCACAAAGTTGTTATTTTGTTTGTCTTTCTTTTAGATATTAAATTGCTTTACCTATCTCCAGCAGTCTATGGGCAAAAAAAGTGATACACTATAGGCAGGTTGCCAGTCCATCACAGAGAAATACAACCATACACAAACGCACACACACACTCACACCTGAGGTAAATTTAGAATTATAAAAGTCATGTTTTTGGACTGTGGGAGGAAGCTGGAGTACCCAGAGAGAACCCATGCAGGGGGAGAACATACAAAATCCATGCACAAAGATGTTGGGCTGGGAATAGAATCCAGGACCTTCTCACTGAAAGGCAGTAATGCTACAAACTGCTCCCCCATGCAGCATGACGATAGCTGCTTTCCCACTGAAAACACAGGTTATTCAAAACCGGGTTGACTCGCTAACCATCGGCTTTTGGCTCTTTTCCCATTTGACCAAAAAGCCAAGTCTGACCCCCCTGCTGGCCAGCTGCAAGGCGACTGTCCCCCAACCACTGCGTGTCTGATGACAGCATCATGCTGGGTGAACGTGAGCTGGGCGATCATAAAGTCGACAGTGCGCAGAAATCAAGGAACAAAATAATAGTTAGCAACATGGGCAGGAGTGTAGTCCATATTCCTTATTGTTTTGCTCTATTATCTTTCCAAATCCCTCGTACCAGTGTCGCGTCAGGTTTTATCGAATGTAAACAGAGTTGTTTCAGCTTGTTAGATCAGAAACGACTGCTGCGGTGTGTTGACGTCCGTAGATTGCGCTCAATGGTGTGACATAAGTTAGCGTTCCCACAGCATGCCGATCAGAGTCGAGGCGATTTTAATGCAGGTTGCTGAGTCATTTGCCCTAGGTAGACACGCATCAGTGAGTTGTTCCCACTGCCACTAAAAGCCAATTGTTCCCGGGCTTAAATGGGTTATTCAGCCAGTGTAAAAGGGGTATGAAAGGGGTAAATTACTTAACATTTAATTCTGTCAATAGAGGGTGTGTTCTTCGAGAAATGTGTGTTTTTTAATGTGTGGAAGGCAAGCGTTTAATTTTTGTACTGTACCCTCATGCATTTATCATCGCTCATTAATATTGTTAGGTTTGACTTTAATATTATTATTTTTACTACAGTGTTTAGAGCATTACCACTTCAGAAGTCTCAGGGTATTAAGGCTACGTTTACACTGCAGCTTGAAGTGACCCAAATCCAATTCTTTTGCCCATATGCAACTTGTATCTGATATTTTCATAACAGCCAGAATAACAAAGATCCAACTTTTTCAAATGTGACCCAGGCAAACTTGGCTATGTGGTCCTATATCTGACCTTATCAAATGGGACATGTGTCTGAACAGCTAGGTCGCATTTATTCGAACTGAGGTCCCTATTCTGCATCTTGCAACGCAGAAGCATGAAGAAAAACAACCATGGAGGACGATGATGTGGAGAGCAGTCTTTTTTCTTGATCTTCTTGAAAAGATTGCAGTATTAATGCATGGGCTCCAGTTGAAGAAGCAATGAAAGATTACTAGATCTGCTCCAGCACCACCATCTATGTTTACTTCTGAAAATACAGAGCATGTTCGCTACTTGTAATGTAATTGCATCCTGTACTGCACATGCGGGAAATACATTGTTACATTTGGTCCCCCTGTCCTAAATCTGGACATGCCAGTTCATGTTAGAGGTTCATTGAACTGTAAATTCTTTGGGCTGTCAGATTTTGAGGATCTGTTCATTTTTGGTTTAAAAAAATAATTTTACCAAATCAGACCCAATGGTAACATCTTTACTAAGATTTTCTTATTAAATACCTTCAAATTTGCTGTTTTATTGAGTCTTTGTTTATGCCCAAGATTTTCCCATTGAAAAATGACAGATTTACTAGAAAGTTTGAATACAGCCAAATCTCATAAAGGATTTATGTATACTTACGTTGTTCTTTCAAGTTTTGACTTTGTAAAATGGCCGTGGGGGCCCAATCTTTAGGTGATAAATCAGCCTTTCAGATTGAAACAGGATCGGTATGGAGATCATCCCCTTACTGCTCTTCTACTGCTATGCATGAATAAAATATGAAGATTTTTTTTAAAGATTTTACTATGCTCCCATCAGTCTCTATAGAATGTTCCCCAACCGTTCCAGTCTTTGT
The DNA here is from genome assembly GCF_000732505.1 of Cyprinodon variegatus. NCBI lineage: Eukaryota > Metazoa > Chordata > Actinopteri > Cyprinodontiformes > Cyprinodontidae > Cyprinodon > Cyprinodon variegatus. The sequence goes on along the minus strand of NW_015151238.1, from coordinate 254,438 downwards.
GGTTAGATTTTTGACTAATAGATGTACCTTTTTAATTTGTTCTGGCTATGTGATCGCGGGCATTTTGGACATAAATTCATTCTTTAATTCAAGATGTTTTGGATGTCTTACTGACTCTTTTAGTTTACTTTTTAAATGTTGCTCCTCGACACTTGGATGTGCACTTTAAATGTTTGTTTCCAACTTTTGTTTATTTTTTATTTAGTTTGGTGTCTGTTGAAGGTAGTACAGGGATTTATTAGGTGTGAATGTTTGCTGTCTAAAAAAAACTAATAGAAATAACAATATAGAAATGAAAAAGCCAGTCCATAATAGAAAAGCAAACATCCAGTACAATAAGATCTACCAGATCTGATGAGGGGGGAAAAATATCTACCCCGAAGTGTCCCATGACCTAAAGCTGTAGGGTAAGACAATAGATCAAAACCTTCATTAACAACTTAAAATTTACATCGATGCATGTTGGTAAACTTTAGAACAGTGCTGGAGTTCTTAGATAAGAGATAACATCTTGACAGGAAGTGTATCTGTATGTTTGTGTGTTTGGTGCGCTCACATGACACCCACAGTACTCAGAAGTGGTTATAGGAGCACTGGCCTCTTGGTCACCCAGAGGGCTTTATGCTGCTACTTAGCTGATAACACATAGGACCATCTTTTCACACATTCTGCCTCACCATCTCACTTTACTATCAGCACTCACTTTCTCAGTTTCTCTCTTCTCCATGAGTATCTGTCTCACTCTTTTTATTTCCCGCGGGCCTCTCTCCGTCTCTCCCTTGCTCCTGTCTGCAGGAATGAATCAGACATAAGAGACCAAACAAGATTTTCAACCCATTGCTTTTGATTAAGTGACTTAACACAGAGGTCTGCGGCCCGGCAATATCACTAATGGTCCGAAGAAAGAGAGATAGTGTGTTTGGGGGGGAAATAGAGAGAGGCAGAGTAGCAGGAGGAAAGAGAGAGAGGCAGATGCAGGCTAAATCTCTCACAAGTATTCCCATTATCTCTGTCCAAAGGAGAAAGTGATTATGAACTTAAAAGGAGCTTTGTGCTCGTAGCTTTCTCCCCAGCACGTTTAGTTGGAGAATTATGATTAAGCCAGATTTAAATGCATGCAAAAAAGGTTGTTTTGTTGCAAAGGAGACACAAAGACCCCTTTTTCTTAGGAGGAAGCATAAATATTCAAACGCTTTAATATTATGCCATGAGCTTCTACCTTCAAAAATATCTCATTATTTAAAAAAAAATGTTTAGATTACAAGTCCATAAGGATTTTTTGTAAACATAATTCACTATCAATTTATGTCATACCATTCTTTTTTTTAAATCTTATTTGACTTAAAATCTGCACAGAAATAAAACCAATGGATGATGTTTGTTTTCCTTCTTAATTCCTAGACATGGTCGGTTGTTTTGCAAGCAGATAGTTAATTCTCCAAATGTTGCTTTTATGGAAATGTTAACATATGTTGCTACTTATCTGATTTCCTGCAGGATATCAAAACAATTTGGAGTATGATCTCTGTGATGAAAGGATATACTTAAAACACTGAAAATACATTTTGATAATAATCTCTAAGCAGGAGCTTTATCTGGGAGACATGATTCAAAGAATATTTCATAAACACAAATCATGGGGTCAAAATATGCCTTCCAAATATTGAATCAATTATCATTACTTATTCTAGTGTAATTTTGGAGGATTTTTTGTGCAGCTCATTGATGCCCAGTAGAAGAAAATGGGTTTCATGGTTTATAGATAAAAAACACAATAGTGATATGATACTTTCTCACTCTGATACTACTACGTGAAATTCCCTTAAAATAGCTGTCAGAAGTGAAACACTATTAGCCATATATGTACAGCAATAGAATAGAATAGAACATTCCTTTATTGTCCCACAATGAGGGAAATTTTGGTGTCACAGCAGCAGCAAAAGATTATAGAAAAATGGTCATACAAATGTGGACATTAAAAAGTGTATAAAACAACAGAATAAGTGAGACTTAAAAAAACAACCAAATAAAATACTGTACTGTACACTGTTTTTACAATATAAATACTTTGCATTTGGAAAATAAATAATCAATATACAGCCGTGGACATATTTACAGTAGTATATATGTGAAAAATAGCAGCAAACATCAGAAATTTACAAAATGACAGCAGAATGATATTTAAATGATTAAGACAGAAACTGTGCAAAAATCAGCATGAATGTAACAACTTATTGAGGTTTTTGGGAACAGTTTATATTATGTTTATAAAATCTTACATATGTACTGTGTCATATGTAGGACAAAGTGAAGCATATATCCTTCACTTTAAAAATATGTCTTTAATGGAAGAGAGAGAGAGGGAAGGTATAGGAATATAACGGTAGGAAAGAAAGCCAGAAGAATATACCTCAAATACCCAAAGAATACCTCCTCCCTCGTTCCTTTATCGTAGGAAACTCCATCATCGTTTTTCAAAAATCATATACCTGTTGCCCTGACATCTCACATTATGAAGGTCCTAGAGAGACTCCTGTTGGCCCATCTGAGTAGGTTAAGAAGCGGCTATCAGGACCCCCTCCAGTTTTTGTATTACCTTGGAGTTGGAGTTCAACAAGTACGCCTGTTTCAACAACCTACCTGTCATGTCCTAGAATGGAGAGAAAACCACGGAGATCCACAAGAAGGGAAAGAGCAGAAAATGCTTCTTAAGCAACCTAATGTATTTTAGGGTTTGCAGTATGGTGCTCCGTATCTTCTTCATATCATAAGTTTACTGTGGAGAGCATGATCTCATATCCCATTGTCTGCTAGTGAAGCAGCATCAGTGCAAATGACTTAAAGAAGTCAAACTAGCAAATAAAGAAGGTTGGCTCTGTTCTTGGAACTACTCTGACATTCGGAGATGATACTACATAGAAGAATTCTTCATAAATGAAGAATTGTGGGAAAACCCAGGATACCCTGATTGTCAGACGGCTGTACAACAACAGTGTCTTTAGTCAGAGGCTTCTCCAGACCTGCTGTAAGACAGACCACTACAGGAGATCCTTTAAACTCATTGAAGAACCCCTATAATATGAGTTTCTATGATATTACAGTTATTAATCTGTTTTTGATCTAAAAGCAGTATCTGGCCTCAACAACTTCAACCTGCCAACATTGAAAATTGAGGAGAAAATAGACCAGTTATGATTTTTTTTAATTATGAAAAGTTTTTTTCAGGCCATATCCCTTTTTTTGTCCCTCACAATAATTAGCCTTATTATTAAATCTTGATCTCTCACATAAAACCTTCAATAAAACATTTTCACATTTGTGGCTGTAAAATGATTAAAAGTTTATTTTAGGGTTGTATAAATTCACTGGAGCTAAGGCCTTACCCAGCTTACATTGATGGGAAAAAAGTCCCTCATGGTTTGAGGCAAACAATATGATTTCTCATATAAATATATACAATATTTGAAATGAGGGATGTGCAGCAGGAGAACATTTTAATTAGAAGCTGTGGTTTGAAACTTCTGAGGTATTTGGCTCTATAAAAACATAAAAAAAAGCTACTAAAATGTGCTTGGAGGTATAGCAGAAAGGTAACAATAAGAAATCACATTTGTTTGTCAATTTTCAACTGTAGAATGAAATATATTTAGGTTTAATTTAACCCCCAAAGGAGTCACAGCCTTTTGTTAAGGGATCAAAAGTCTTTTTGTTAAGATAGGGTTTAATCTAAGGCTAATGAAGGCATATTTTTCAGCTCATTGCACACTCATATGCACAAAAAGTTCCAGACATTACTCACAGATGAGAGGGGTGGACATGCTTATGCAGTGGGGCTTTGATGACATCTTCAGGGACTCCTGTGAGAAAAAAAAGTGACATATGAAGACCATTACACAGTTTGGCTGCTGTGAATGTTGTTGCTTAAATGAGGCAACATGGTGAAAATGAATTTGGTTTCCTAAATTTCACTGTTATTGCTTTGTGCTCTAGTCACAGTTTCCAAGAAACTAAGTATCCTCCTGGTGAGGTGTGTCTATGATTGTGTGAGAATGTGTGAGCTCAGGTGTTTATATATACCCCTCACCCCCCCAACCCCTTGATTCTCTGCACCGATGTTTGTGTTCTTGTAAGGTTATGTGTGAGAGTGTGTGTTATTCTCTGCACATTAGCGGTAATTATAGTCAGTAATAACCCTAACGAGAAGAGAGGGACGTGCTGTGTTCAGAGCGGCAATTACAAGTTAATCAGCTACCATGTTGTTGGGAGTAATTAGGCAATGTTGTGAAAGAGGATTTAGATTTCAGATATTTACTGCTGGATTGTCAGACAGGTTGGTTGGATCGAGAAATCTCAAAGCTGGGTGTAGGAATTTAATTGTCCGTTACATTTGTTTTTTTTGTTTTTGTTTGCTATTTTATTTTTGCGGAAATATTCAAAAGCCAATCATCAATTTAGTATATTGGAAAGTCTTTCTTTATCTTTGTTAATAGATCATGTTAAACTCAATGCTTTATCGCAAACAATATACTCTAAAATATTTTCTTTACAATCAAATTGAGAAACATCTCTTTTTTTTTTTTCTTCACTGCAAGTAGGATATTGGTCAGCAATGGATGGAGCCTCATATATATCAGTATGAGGAAATCTTAATCTCTGCAGCAGTTTGTGTCTTATCTCTAAAAGAAGTTGCACATTCTCAGAATAAATTGGTGTCTATTAGGCAGTAAAGCTGTGCTGTATTCTGCTTTGTCTAACATCTGGCTAAATTTTTATGAAATTTGATAGTGATTGTGCATTTGAGGCCTCTAATTGTTCTGAGCCGTGACTCAGAGCTTTGCCAAATGCCATTTAGGTTGAGATGCAAATAACGGAGGTGTGACAATGATGCAGAGGCCTTAATTGTATCCTGTATTTAATGAGACTACGAGTATGACCTGGAGGAGGGCGAGTTGGGAGAAAATAAAAAGAAAACACAACGATGGTCCAAAAAAGGCAGACGAAGATCAGGCAATGACCTGTGTGATACACTGAAACTGTTCTGACAGCTCATTGCCCAGTTCTGTCAACCCTGTGCTGTCTGGGATTGTGTGTGTGTGTGTGTGTGTGTTTATCTGCACAAATGCTCAATGGGAAAATATAAATACTTAGAAACTATATAATTAGGTATGATTATAAACTTCTTAGTAATATTTTATTCTTCAGCTCTAAGAAATATTTGATGTTGAATAACTGGGCAGCATTCCCTGTCAGTCAGTCTGATAAGACTCAGACTCTGATGTAAAATAGACCAGACCAATAATAGTACAGGAGGAGTGATTTTTTTTTTAATTATTATTTGCCACAGTTTTACTCCTAATGCAAAATTAACTTCTAAACATAATAGTCAAGGTTGCAATTTAGCAATGTTTTAATGTTGCCCTTTATTATTTCCTGGATAAACTAGACATATCTTTCGAATTTCAACAACTGGCTGCTCTAAGAGTTTTTCTTAAAAAACAAGAAAATCTAACAGCAAAAAAAAAAAAAAAAAAGAAAGGTAATAATAAATTTCTTTTTTTGTGCCAAATCCATTGACTCTGTTCAACCCGCCTTTAAAATCCAGCTTTACCAGTTCCTCTTCAGACTAATCTACACAGTGTGTCCAGTGTAAGTCAGTCTGGATGACCAGGCTAATAAAACCTGGCATTTAGGAAAGGATGCGTGCTATTTTGAAAGCATGATAAAGATAGTTTGCTTTTAGTTTTTCACTCAGTTGTTTAAATTATGAAAACTTTGCTGAAAAAAAAACTAAAAAGTTTTTTTAAGCTAAAATGTGGAGACTAAAGTAATCTCTTTCTCAAAGATGCAAAACCAATGAAATACACCCATTTTAGTTATTGTTATTTGTTATTTTTTAATAAATATGTTAATTTGTGTGTTTTTAATGATAAATAACCTGTTGACATTTAACTGTAATAAAAAAGGTGTATTTTTTATCATGTTTTATTTCTTTCTAAAACAAAGTGACATATAATGTTCAAGCAAGCATCTATTTTTTTGATTTGACATGGCCTGATGAATGTTGAAATCGCCTCCTAATTGGTGTATTCCATGATCAGCTCTAATCAACAATAAGCACCTCGAATGCAAGTAAATCAGATTTTTTCCCTGTTTATTAAATGTACAAAATTAGAAGTTTGTGTTTTTAGGGTTGTAATTGCATCACGAACGACATATTTTCAATTGAATATTTATAAGGATTTGATAAAATTGTGGTAACTGTTTGTAACATGTTTTCAGAAGCATAAATAGGAACGATTTTGTAATTCCTTCCGTTTCTAAATGGTATAAAAAGCACTGCCTCTTTCTTATCTACCCAGTTGGTGTGGATAAAAATATTATGTTAAAGAGATTTCATAAAAAAGACTTTAGAAATTGATTTTATTATGTTTTTTTCCAGCGCAGAAATTATTTGATATACATGATGTCATGTCAAACCAAAAAAGATTCTGGCATTTTAAAATATATATATATTTCACATATGGTATTTACTTAAATGACTAAATGATATAACTGTGAATTGTAATTGTAAAGTATTTAATAAATGCATAGTTATTAAGTCATATTAAAGAGGCTAGTAATGATACTCTATGCCATTCAGCTCAAAAGCTGAATGGCATATTTTTTATTTAAACAAGCAATGTTTAAAAAGACAAAAACGAAAGGAAAAAAAAAAAACCATAAAAAATGTCAGAAAGATAAATCGCGAAAAAGAACATTGGTATAATTAGCATTAAAGACTAAAGAAATTAATCAAATAACACTTGTGAAAAAAAATCATCAAAACTAATTAAAAGCCTTGTTCCAAATAATTTAAATCCCTTTTTTACTTGTGTTTCTTGGGCAGGGTGCTTTAACATAGTTTATCTTTATAAAAATAAATAAATGAAAATAACAATTAAGTTATGCCCTGGGAAAACAACTAATAGAAAGATAGCAATAATTTTGCTCATGACGTGTAAGAACATTGGAGGACGCTGTTGAAGTCTGGGCCTCTTGTCTGACAGGCAAGTGAGGTGAACTTCAGAGTCTAACTGCAAACATTATTGAAACAGTGATGGTGTTGCTCTTGCTGGTAATTAATTATCCTGATTGATTCTGACAGGAGCTTGTTTTTGAGTGGCATTTCATCATGATGTTCTTTACTTAACACCCCCACTTTGTACTAATCAGGCAACAATTAAAACAGCCATTTGCATCAAAGCAGATGAAAAAAGGGAGCTGGGGCTAACTCTGGGAGGGTTGTCTGCACAATGCTAGAAGCAAATGTACACAACTTGTGGAAAACACAACAAAGAAAAGGCTTACAGTGACCAACAAAAGCGATTGACCTCTTCACAGCATCTTATGCAACAACTAAAGCCTTTAATGTATTGTATTGGGATATTTTGTCGTTCACCAGTAGAGAGTGGGGTATAATGCATGTTCAACGCAAATGATGCAGGGTTTTCGAAAATCTTTTCAAATCTAGATCTGAGAGTTTAAATCCATATTTTTTGCACCATCTTAAACAACAGCTTTAGGAGAGTGTTTAAACCAACCTCACTTATGTAAAAAACAGTTTTTATGCTCCTGCTTATTGCAAACCTGTTCAGATATATTTATAAATAAATATATATATATATTTATATATTTGTTTATTTTAGGAATCAATATTAAGCATAGTTGATCAGTGATTTTCAAGTTTTTTCTCAATTGGATAAAGGCCTGAAAGTTGGCTGACATTAATTAACACCTAAATCTGCCCTGGGCTTAGGTTTAAGGTTGTTATCATTTTAAGGGTATACTGTACTGTACCTTTCAACCAACAGCATAATGCTGCAACCACAATGGGTTACTTGACATGTGTCATCCAACAGAAATATGAATTTTAAGCAAACTTTTAGAAGTAAAAAATAAATAAATAGAAATGAAATGTGAATTTGCTGTTCTTCCATTTTATTCAAAGGGAGTTGACTAAGCCAGGAAAAGAGCAAACGGGAAGTAGAGGCTTCAATCAGGAAAGTTTGAATTAATTTGTTGCGGGTAAGTGGTTCTTACCTTAACATGTTAGCAAATAATGGTAATGGTGCTTCCAGTCCTGTTTAAGAGCTTAATAGGAACATCCAGGAAGATGCAGAACCAGTTGATCCATCATGTGAGGTAAAAGTTTGCTCCAAAAAGTATTTTCATCTCCTGTTTTGCGCATTTACCCATTTCACAAAAGTCAAAAACCTGCTATAGCCAGTGTTTTTTGCTGTTTCCAGGAAGCTTTTTTGATGCCATATTTCAAAATGTGCATAAACAAAAACTGATTTACACTGACTTACAGTGTTTCTGCCCGTGCTTAAGCTGACCTGAGCTCCCTCTTATTCAGGTGCTGCATCCATTACACTGGTTTGGTTGAATGCTTGAATAAAAAATTGTTAATCTCTGTGGCTCCCTTATAATAAGCAAGGGCCTCTATCTTGATTGTTGCTCTCCTTACCTGGACTTTCATTTTAAGTGGACAGCAATGTTTTCGCAGATTGAGGAATGGTAAATGGTAAATGGCATGTACTTATATAGCGCTTTTTCAAGTCAGGAGACTTGTCCAAAGCACTTTACACTACATTCAGTCATTCACCCATTCACGCACACACTCACACACCAATGGTGGCAAGCTACATTGTAGCCACAGCTGCCCTGGGGCTCACTGACAAAAGCGAGGCTGCCGTACACCTTCGCCACTGGGCCCTCTGACCACCATCAGTAGGAAGTATCTGATTTTATTTTATTTTTTTTACTTTCAAATGATGGATTGAACAGTGCTAACTGAGATAATTACAGCTTAAGATACTTTTATATAACCAAAGTTGGTTTAAAGCTCTCCACATCTTCTTATTTGATCTGTCCTTTATTCCCTGCTTTGTTAAAAAAAAAAAAAAAAAAACTTAGGCCATCACAGACCAGCTGTATGTAAAACAACATTAAATTACAATCACGATGTGCTTTACTTACTACCCAGCATATTTCTAAATACAACCAGGTATTCTGTCTTTTTTAAAACTCAAGTTAGCTCAATAATTGTGCTTGTTACCCGGCAACCTCGCAGTTAAATGATGCCTTTTTTCATATCACATCAATAGACCCAATGGAATACATTAAAAGTTTTTGGATTTAACTTGACAAAATGCCCCAAAGTTTAAGGGGTACAAACATTTTTCCAAGTTTATACCCTTTGTGCTGCCTTGCTGATTTATGAGAACTGTGACTGTCAGTTCCATGACCCTGCGTCGGTACTTCACGTCCGACCCTTGTGTGTGATATCCCCACACACACAGGAGCCCAGCCATCACTCGTCAGAATATGAGTTGCCACGCCAAAGAGGGTGGTGGGGTGTCGGGGGGGAGAAGGGGTCCACAGGCTGTCCTTGGGGCTGATTGGCTGAGAGTTGTCAAACAATCACAATGGTGGTGAGCAGGGGGCCTCTTTCCCCGGTAAAATCAATTTCAATCAACGTGGAGACGCAATATTATCAAATGTCAAGTCCACCGCGGCCCTCAGCCCTATGCTGCAGCAAAAAATTATTCCTGACAGCCACTTGGCGACTTAATTAAGTGCAACAAAAGGGGGACAAGAGGAGAAAAAGAGAGGGGGCGGCATAGAGACTGAAGGGGGAGGGCAGGAAGGGATCGGGGGGGTTGTGTTACGAGTAAAAATATCTCAATTGGTCAGTTGGTCTTTTTGTCTGGTTGACTGATCATATTGACATGGCCTCAGAATGATAGTCTCACTGGGGAGTGCAATAGATTTAAGAGGAATAGAAAGTTAAGAACGGAGCAAAGGAAGGAATGCAGGAGGAAGGGAGACCTGGCGATAAAAAAGAAAAAAACAACTTTACATGTAATTATTGTCCAGGTCAATACCTTGACTGAAATAAAGATTCTCTTATCTGATATATGCCACCTAGCCTTTTATTAACATTGCATTGCTTTGGTTATGAATAACCAACGTTATTCATAACCAAAAAGCAGGGGCTCATAGGTGCTGTAATTGGATCAAGCCACTATTATTCTGCTTTTTCTTCCGCTTAAGTTTTATATTGGTTGTTAAGCAATCTTTCATAATAGTATATTACAGCTGCCAACTCAATTCTGCACTCGCTGTTAAATTCTATACGCTCCATGTCCTTGTTAGTATCAAAAACATCACACCTCCAAATTGGCATGGAAAATGCTAATAAAACACTAGAGAGGACTTTAAAACTTTCAGTCATTATTATCTGCTTAGGATTTTTTTTGTATTATTATTATCATTTAATCTACCCAAAAACTTATAAGAAGTTTTACAACCAATTTTCACTGCTATTTGTTTTTAAATCATGAGCTTTAAAACACCTTTTGCTTCATCTTCAACAGAGGTACTGGAAGATCTATTAAAGATGCTGATTTCTAAAGAGCTTGTAGATGAAAGCGCTGAACCAGAAATACCAGGAATTCAAGGATAGATGGATGGACAGAATATAAATGCAGTAATATGGGAAGAGGGGAAGGGGAAGCGGTAGTTTGACAAGGATCTCCCTTTTAACACACGAATGTGCACACCTTCCCAACAACTGACCAGCTCTAGTCATATTGAAATAATTCCTTGGGAAATAAATCACATTTCGATTGGCTGGTAATTGCTGGGGATCGATCAACACGTTCTGCTTGGCTCACCCCGGGATTTTCCTCCTTTTGTCCACAGCGTACACACACCCACACACACACACACACACACACACCCACACACACACGAGTTGTCAATAGGGACCTTGAACCTCAAGGGATAACTGATGCCTGATTGAGCGAATCAGTAAACATGAGCTGCTGATTGTTCCTATGCAGATTAATATGAGGCAGTTAATTGAAATGAGGCGAGTGAAGATGGACTCTGAGAAACAGAGAGTGGAAAAAAGTAAAGGCGCAAGACTCGTACTCTTTGTAAAGTCATAAAAAACAAAAAGCTAAATATCAGACCAAAACATAAATAAAAAAACTTTTAACGTTTCATAACCACTGTTATTTCCCCTGTGAATGTCTCACCTTTTTAGAATTGCTGGGAGATTGTACTCAGCCTTCTGCAAAAAAAAAAGCTTGTCCGATTCATGAATGAGTAATTCTGATCAATTCTGCAATCAGTCAGCGGTTATAGGTCCATCTCCCTCATGTTAAAGTATGATTTATAAATGGCTAGAGGTCATTACGACACTATGGATGTTTTACCATGGTAAATGAGAATGGCCTTTCTACTCATGTCCTCGCTATGACAGCGACAAGCAGGTTGTCGATACAGAAATGACCCTGCTGGAGGGCTAAAAAGCCACACACATACAACCTCTCCACAAATATCCACAGTAACATAAAACTGCATGTTTGAATGGTGGTTAAAATGAACGAACAAGTTCACACACCTGCATATAAAATCCTTTTACTACTTATTTAGAGTGCAATATTTCTTTACACAAGCACTTGTTTACTTATTTCAACATGCGGACCCAACTATAATAATCCTAGAGTATATACTCACACCCAGACGATGGATCAGTCAATATGCACATTGATCACCTTCAGATTTACAGAAGCAGCAAGCACAGTGAACAGCAGCATGGATTTTAGTTTCCATAAAACACATGCACAATTTATTCATCTTTTATAGGCAAATCAATGTGATTCCGTGACTGTAGAATAAAATTCTCTTGCAGCATAAAATACGGTGTTTTATTCAAGCATAATTTAAATCTCCACTCACTGCAAAAAACTATCTATAGATAAATAAAAATCTCTTAAATTAAGCATATATACCCTTGATTTGAGTGGGTGATTAAGATTATTTGATAATGGAATGAGTTTTTTCTACTCTTTAAATAAGATATGTACCTGAAAAAAGATTTAATAGTTTTTTTTTTCTTATTTTAAGTGTAAAGTGTCTTGTTCCATTGGAAGAAAAAATGCACTCATTAAAAAAAATTGCAGTGGAGCCTCCTGTAGAGTTTTTACAGATACTTCAAAGCCTTAAATAATTCATATTTTATTCAACGTAACCTAATCTTGAATAATTCTAAGATTTACTTGTGTTTTCAGTTTTACTGTCTGTGCATTGTATTCATTTAATTTGAGTTTACAACACGCCAAAGAAATACTTTACATATAAAATATATTTGATTCTAATCCAGAACCCATAAGTATTGTGTAGAAACTTTTCATGCTGATAAAAGTTAAGCAAATAACTCCGGCTCAGAAAAGGTCTGTCTCATTAAAAAAATAAATAAATAAAAAATAAAAAAAGAATTATAAGCAGATAAAAACACACTGACCATAAAATATTTTATTTAATGCCTATTTAGTAATGTTAATTAGAATCATATAATCATCAAGCACAGCTCTAAAAGCCCAAATTACAGAACTATGATTAATTATTGTATGGTTATATACTGTAGTAGACTGCCTCTTATAAATTTAGAAGTTCGGTGTATTTCATTGGAATTTTAATTGATTTATTTATTGAAGTAGAGTAAATAGTAATAGTTATAATAGTTTATGAAATATTTTTGCAAAAACAGATCTGAAAAGTATTTTTATTCTGATCTCTTTAATCTGATTCATCTAAATAAAACCCAGCACCACTAGTTTTCTGCCCCGGTGTTCAACAACAATCTGTTTCCCCAAAGCTTTCATGAGCCTCTTGGCCTCTCCTTGGCCAACCTGTCAGGTTTGGTGCATGGCCATGTTTTGGTATGCTTTTAATTGAGCCACACTTTATTGTTTTAGATAGAGGAGCTCAGAATACTTTTATAGAACCATATAAAGTTGAGAACTTAATTTTTGGCCAGCGTTAATGGTGTTTCATTCTCCCGGATGCTTGGTAAGAAACCTTAGAGGCCTTAACAGAAATTATGATTTTTCTACTTATATTATTATACTTTTTTAAGATGCTTTACCCGTTATGTTTATTCAATACTAAGAATAAAGCTTCTTTCTCTAAAGCAGTATCTTATCTTATCAAATTTTTATAATCTGATCTGAAAAAAAAGCAACTTTTATTTAAAAGTTTTATGAAAGTCTAATTTTTGCAGGTTTGTTACTGATCCACACAAGAATGTGCATCCGCTTGCACACCTAAGGGTGCTTTGTGTAAATAAGCGTACCTGTGCCCCTGTAGGGGGGTCAGCACATCCATCCATCTAGTCCTGCCTTGGGTCATCATACACATACGGAGACAAAATCTTACTTCTTTTGTTTTCTGTGTTCCTCTACCACTATCACACACATCTCTCTCTTTACGCCTGCAGCCATCATTTAGTGGTTTGTGTTCAGAAAGTGTTTTGGATGTGTAACACTAGAGATGACATGGAAAGACACAGGAAGACAGAACACTGTCCTGAGGTCAGCGAGTGTGTGTGGATGTGTGTGTGTGTGTGTGTGTGTGTGTGGGGATGTGTGTAGAGGTTGGGTGTTTGTTCGCATAATGCCGGTAGATCAACAGAGTGCTGTTCATGATATTACACCTTCCTAAAACCGATACAAATATTTTTTAGCTGCCAGATGGACGTTAATGCTTTATTTGAACCAGAATGGGGAAACATGAACGAGAAAAAAATGTGCTCCATTTCTAAAAATACAAGAAATAAGAAAAAAAATCTATTTGTTAATGTATACAAAACTAAACAGAAAATAATCAGGAGAGCAGTGCTAACAAAATCTAAAAATATAGCCTTAATATGAAAAAAAGACGATTACATAAAAAAAACATGTATTTTAATACACGCATTTTGATTTCCATTCGTCATTTTTCTCAAAATATTTTAACTTTATTTGAGACCTTCTCCTTTATATTTTACTTGTTTCGTTGTGAGTTCACCTTTACTGTTTTAATTATTAAAAAAATGTCTTCCAAACAAAACGGATACGCTGAAGGGTGAGTCTTTTTGAAAGCAAATCATATTGTAAAACACTTACAAAATACCACCATTTTGGTGGTACCCAATTGTTTATGATTATAAAAACAAAACAGAGAAATAAAGAAGTTATAAAAAGAAGAAATAAAAAAAACATGTTCAGTATATTCAAAATGCAGTTTATTATAAACCTAATGAAACATGAGTATATCAGTATCACTTATGCAAACTTTGGTAATATTAACAAGGTGTTCTCAAGTACTAAACCAGGAAAACAATCTTATTGTAGAGGCAAGCCATGAATTAACCTTCACTTATTTATTTATTTTTTATTTTTTTTGAGTCAGTAGTGTTTTTTACTTGCTTTTAGAGCAAAAGAGGACAAAAAAGATCAGGTTTAAATTACGCTAACCCAGTGCTTGGTGGAAATACTTTGTAATTGTACAGTACATGCACTCTAAAACAGAACTAAAGTAACTTCAAAACAAGAAGAAGAAACTTGTGTCTTTCAAATGTTTTTAATAATTAAAGCCTAAATAGCAGGACCAAAAGGAATAGGCTGGTAAAAACAAAGAACAGATCCAACTTCTTCATAAGGAGTGCCTCATGTTTAACCCTACTTTAAATTTATTAACCGTTCAGAATCTTGGGTAGCAATAGATTTTATTCTTTTCTCAAAATATGCACCCTTTTGAACATACAATAGCGACCCTGATTCTAATGTTCCTGCAGTCAAATCACACTTTGATACAAATAATTTAAGACGATGTTCATTATTTTAATTTTAAAATCTCATTTTAAGACCCATTGCTATTGTTATAAATGTAGTTACAGTGGTGGCTGCCAAGTACAACTGATGACGAATAGAAAATAACAATTTATTTATTTTTTATTTTTTTTACAAAGGTCCATATTGGTTTGGATACTTCAAAACATACACTACTTCAATGAATAAATTTATATCAGTAAAATTTGTTTGATGGCTCGAAACATTGAATTCTGATAAGAAAAAAAAAACCCAGAAGAATTCGTTAAGGGAGTAATAGTTTGTTATACTGACATTAATTCCACATTTTAGATTCCAAGAGACATAACCATGCTCATAGGAGCATTTCTAATACTATTTTTCTATTTAATGCTCTCCCACTTTCCCTGCTTTCCTTTGCTTGACTCTTAGGCCATTTTTCTGCATTGCACAGCAGATTATTCTGTTTTAATGAACCTAACTAGTCGCCTATTTAACCACACTGCAGTAGTATGAACACACTGTCTAACACAGTAGACCTTCACTGGGTGTATAGTCTACTATATGTGGCCCACTGATAGTTTTACTTTTGTACTATTGCATCATTGTGTTAACAAAGAAAATCCATCTAAAGTTAATGCAATCTTGGATTAAATCAAACTTTAAAATAGGAGAATTTTTTTTTTTTTTTTTTTTTGCAAACTTATCATCCTGTTACTAAAGTCTGATAGGAAGCTTCAAAATTATCTGATCATTTAAATTAATTTAAAAAATGATAAATAGAATAAAAAGATTTTTCTTGCAGTTACATGACTGGCTACTTAAGACACACTAATACACATGATGAATATACATTTACATATGCATTCATAACATACTTAGACATAAATCAACTCATTTTAACCACAACATCAAGTAAGTATGTTGTGGTTATGGGGCATTAGCAGTTGTATTTACAATGCTGACCATCACTTAACAGAGCTCACTTTGTGTGGGTGTGTTTGTGTGTAGCTTTCGTGTAGGAAAGCTTTTAGTGTGATGGAGACTGAGCTATTCCTCTTCTCTAACTGCCAGAGAGACCTCATTTTCTCTCTGATTGTTGCTCTATGGTTTTGGCAAAACACACAAAAAGACACAACACACACCTCTAGAGTGCATGTCCCTTCTGGTTTAGCCTCTCTCCACACAAAGCTCCACACCCCACCCTCACACTCCTTTTATGTTCTTAAATATTGATAAGTAGCTTTGCAACATTAATATCTTAGATGGCTTACAAGAACACTTAAATAAAATCTCACTTCCCCTCCGTCCTGCTCCCCCTCCTCTTCTGAAACCTCTCACTTGTTTTTCATTTGTGTAATGCATTTGTCTGTTTAGGAAGCTCAAGGGGTGGGGAGGGGGGCATCGGGATTAAAGGGAGCATGTGGGTTTGTATAATGCAAGTGGGCACATTATTTTTACACATCATGAAAATGTGAACATTTTTACTAAAATAAAAGCTTTACATAACAATGCACTTAATCTCTTAACAAAACCAATCAAAATAAAAAACATTAAAAAGTAAAAGAAAAACTTTACATTGCATTGCACACCAAGCGTAAGAGAAACTAAAATCAGCATTATTAGTCTTCTAATGATTGTTTAGATGATACACAGTTAATAATCTAATATTTCCCCAGAGATGATCCCTTGTTGAATATTATCATGTTCTCTCAAAGATTTGGATCACTATGCACATGAAACACATTTGAACAGCACTTAGATTACCATCTGTTTCCATAACTGCTTGTTTTAAAGTTGTTTCGCCCACACAGCCTGTCGTTTCATCACACAGAAACAGGTGGTAGATGGAAAACGATGTGAGGAAGTAGAACAACTAAGCAAATAGAATGTACAGGAATGATTCCCCCAAACCTGCTGAGAAAAACCATCAACACAATCTAATTTAGCAAGTGCCTGTAATCTTATGTGTTTCAGAGCACCGGTGTCTTGTTAACGCTTGCTGATAATAAAGTGCTTTCTAAATGTAGTCACATCCTTTGAACTCTTTGACATTTTCTCCCAAGTTTTAAACGAAAAGTGAAATTTTCGCTATCACATAATAATTTTTTTGTGTAGATATTTGCCTTTAGAAGTTGCTTAACCAACCAACACATAGCCATCCACCTAAACAGAGACCCTGAGCAAGGGGAGGGAGCAATAATCAGATAACCAGCTTTGAGGTCCCTATTAATTGGATGAGCTGCAGGGTAGCTTTGGTCCGAGAATCTAACAACTAGACTGTTTGTCATGCACCCTACTGTCAAATATGGTGGTGGCAGCATCATGCTGCAAGGATGGATTAGTAACAAGCTGGTCATAGTTGATATAAAGATGGATGGAGCTAAATTTGGGCTAATCTTAGATTAAACTGATGCGAGCTGTAAAAGATGGGATGGCAGTTTTTACCTTCTTATGAAAGGCTAAGTAGGCAGCCATAAACCGTGAAGGTTTTTTTTTAAATACTTTAAAGTTTTGCTCAGACGCTTTCCATCCAATCTGACTAAGGATTCAGGTATTTTGTAAAGGACAAGTGGCAAAAATGTCCGTCATCAGATGCACAAACCCAGTGGAGACATTCCCTGAAGAGTGCAGCTATATTTACAGAAAAGAAAGACGTCTGGGATGGTTCTACTGGACTTTATTTTGGGGTATCATATTTAGATAAGTACAAATGATCAGGAAATTTTCAATATTGTAATGTGACTAAATGTCTCTGGAACATTTTGCTTGTGTGTGTGTGTGTGTGTGTGTTTTCTGGCACGTGACTTGACAAGATTTAACCCTGCTGTGGTCCTTAGAGGCTGATAGAGAGTTTTAAAGGGATTAGAATCGGATTAAGGACCAACCGGGATGGATTAGCCCCCCGACTCTTATGGCTGCTCACACAGCAGTTAGAAGACACACAATGCTGGTGTAATCTAATCACACACAAGCACACAAAGTGTTTCTCCTGGGTAAGTTTTACATGCAGAATATTGTTTTGCAAGCTGCAAAATCGACCTGCAGAGCATATATTAGCATGTATTGTCATGTGAAAGCAACTCCCTTTTTGCTTATTATTTATGTGCATTCTGAATCAGTGTTTGACCAATATTTAAGTCTTTAAATTTCAGATTTAGATTGGGTGAAAGGGATATGATTCATAACAAATTCTTTATTCTTTAAATACTGAGAAACATTTGTTGATCCTCATGGAACTTTACAACATCTTAGCAAAGTCAGGTCCATTTGGAACAAATGCGTCTAAATAAATTCCCAGAAGTCCACTATTCTAGCTTTTATATCACAATCACAGAGCTGTCCACACAGATAAAAACTTCCTCGTATTTACCCGAGTGCAGTGTCTTCCTTCAACAAGACAAATATTTGGTCCTGTATGTTCATGATGTCTGTGCGTGCTACGTGTGTGTGTGTGTGTTTAGGGGGGGGTGGAGTGTGTGTGTGTGTCTCATGGGATAGTTTTTCCGGGGGAAGCCAAATGGAGAAGAGTGATAGGCTGACGTACAGTGAAGTTCATCAAAGTCACAACGTGAAGAGGCACTCATTTTTCATTGGCTGAGGGGTCCCGCACACCTGCAACCTGCAGCAGCAGGGCCCACCTGAGAAAGGGAGGTGGGATGGAGGCATGGGGGGGTAGAAATACTCTGACAGAGAAAGAGGAAGAGTCGCCAGGAGAAACCAAGAGCATGGACTAGTGGTTGGGACAGTTTGAACGACAGCGTTCTCCCTTTTACATTTCACACCCTGGTGCTCCTCGCACCACCGGGAGGAGGTGGGAGGATAGGGGGGTGTGGAAGAGGTGTGTGAGGGGGTGTTGGTTGTTTGGCTCAAGGGAAAAAGATGGGACGATACATTCTGGAGATGTTATTATTATACGTTTACCCTGTTTTGGACTTAAAGGGAAACTAAAAAAAAAAAAAAAAGTACAGATAGACACATGTACACATGCACAAGGCGAAATATAAAGCTGTAACAGTTTTAAAGGTTTTTTATGACATAAAACCATAATAACCATAATAACATGTCAGATCCTTTCATCATTTTTTCACATGACATATATGTGCACAGATTTTTATTAAAAAGCAATCACATTTGATAGAAAGTAGAAAACTACACCTTTAGATAAATTATAATATTTGCATGCTATGTCAGAGGTTTATCAGGAGTTTATAGAACATGGTACTAGCACCACCATGTTTTACTTTGCTTTTATTATCTTTTTATAAATATGTTAAATGTTTGGGAGATTTTATGCATAACCTACATTTCAGAACTATGATGTGGAAAAGAAGTATTTTTTTATTAGCTTACATGACCTTCAAACCTGTGGGTCCACTTGAGAAAAAAATATGAAGGATGAGAAGAAGAAGGCGAAAAGGGAGCTACTGAGCACTGTATCAGGGTAGAGTTGCCAGGAAAAAACGAAAATGTTAATTTTTGCTTTTATTATTTTGCTATAATATATTCTATAATGTTTTTGAATAGCCGGCCATTTTCTTTGAAAGAAAAACATATTCCTTTCCAGCTCTACTCTTCAGGATAGAAATACATCACTAGTATTAGTTTTAATTAAACACACACACTGAAAAAAAATGTTTTGCTTATTGTTCCAATTAAAGTAAATCAGACTAAACTTAGCCTTTTAAGCACTTTAGTATAATCCAAAACTATATTTAAAAAAAAAAAAAACTTTTTACAACTTTTAAAGGAGACATATCGTGCAAATTTCACTTGTTTAGCCCTTAAATACATTTAGTTGTGTGAATGGAGTGCAGGAAGTTGGTTTAAGTCTCTTTAGACGCTGCACTGACATTAATATTTTGTTTAGATTTTTTTTGTTTTTTTTATTACATTCAATTTTATTATTCCCTAGGATGTTGTCTGTATAATCACATGACAGTATTTGCTGTTGAACTTTCTAACAGGGTTGTGGACTTGTATTGGTCGTGTGTGTATTAACCTACAAAATTAATTAAATCCCCAAGTTTCACTAGATAATAGCATCTATGCTATGAAACTATGAAAAACACGGAATCGGGTGGAGAGGATAGCCCTGAGATATGGATGAGAGGAGGTGTGAAGTGCCTTATTCTCATTTAAAGCCACCACACCAAAATCAGCTGTGCCCAGAAGAAGCTCAAAACAAGGGTAAAAGAGTAGCAGCCAGATTGATATGTGTAGAACTGAATTGAGTTCTATGCTATCAATCTGGGATGCCTGTCCTTCAGTCTTTTCATGAAGAGTAGGGATGGTTAGTATAATACTTCGAGCTGATTGGGTGACGTGCCAGCTAGTACCTTTCTTCCATAATATGCTTTTAGTAAATCATAGCAGTGAATTGTGATGTTTCATAGGCTGATGAATAAAAATGTTTCCAAATTCTGTCAGAAAAAAGCACAGACGTCTCTCCCATTTACAAATGCACAAAGTGCTTCTCTTTTTTCCTTTTTTAAACTTAACGCTATTCTAGCTAAAATCGAGTCAATTGCGGTATCAGTTGATTCCTCCAGTATAGCCATGTTTGTAAATCCCAGCAAGGCCCTTATTACTGTCGTCATTCTTACATGTCCTACCCCAAAAAACACTGCTGGCATGTCATTGGTCCGATTCGTTGGTGGTTCGGAAACGGACGTGTTAGCAGGAGTCTTTCCAGATGGATTTGTTGTAAGATGGAAAACTCAGATCTTGCGACATCCAGCTTGCTGCACAACGCTATAAAAGAGGGGCCTGAGGGGCAAAAATGACAAAGAACTAAGACCCAAGTGCTAAAGTTCCACTTTATATAGGCCATAACTGAATGATATAAAAGGAAAAAGGAAGGATTTAAAAGCAGGATACTTCCTCTTTAACCTGTTCAAAATTAAGAAAAGTTGTTTCCTCCAGTAGATGATACAAGTCAAGTTATTAAGTTAAGTTTAAAAGTCTTTTTCCAAGCTTCCCACAGTGGTTTGCTGGATTTTTGGGTCAATCCACTTGAAAAAAACGTGTGTGTAGTTTCAGGCATACTTGCTCAGACAACAACAATGAAGTCACTTAAATATTTCTATTTATTGACGTGTTTGCAAACTAATTTCCTTGGTTAAAAGGAATGTTTTTAATGGCTAATATCTGATATGCTGCAGCATTCTTTTATGATGAAGTTGAACATTGAAACTTTCCATGTTTTATTTAACCGAGATTCAACTTGTTCCCGATTCAACTTCTAGTTTCCTACTTTTCTGTAAAAAGCATTCTTTCTGGTCCAAATTACAGGGATTGACAAAAATCACCCCAGTTTTTCTGGTTGTGTGTGTTAGCAGTTGGATGTCACCTGCAGCACTTTGAGGTCATCATAACCCTGTGATGTCCATTGCACCTGTCAACACACGTTTGATTGTACACACTCCTCATTGTTGCCCCCCGGCACTAGACACCCAGCGTCTTGTCCGCTGTAATACACGCTGTACTGGACCCATCACTCAGCTACTGTCACACACTTACAGAGAGACACATGCGGGTAAAGAAACAAACAGGTATTCTGAAAGTGACGGGAATAGACTCAAAGGCCCACGGTCCAGCAGATACATATCACACAATGTGTCCTGCTGCTTTGGTCCAAGCATACGGACTCTCACTCACTCACAACAGACAGCTTACACTGGAAATGAAGCTAATCCATCACCAGATACACACACACACACAGACTCACGGCAGGCATCGTCACCTTCACAGCTCACCTAGTATGATTTTGCCATCCCCGCTTGCTGGACACTGTGGCTGTTGTGATGAATTTACAAATGTGTACATTCTTACTATCTTACTGTGCACAAGCAAAATGTTCAAGACAAAATAAAATATCCTTTCCCTGTTCATCACCAACTGCTTCCCATTTGATTAAATGGTTATTTAAAAATTAACAAAACAATTATTTTACTCTGCTTAGGTATTCTTAATTTTGCTCTGAGTTGCTGCCCAGTCATAATGCTCTGTATAGATCCAAGCTGTTTTATTCTAGTTTCTGAGTTTATTTGTCACATTTTCTTTTGGTTTCTGATTCTTAATTGTGTTGGGTTGTTTATAGTTTGAATGCATTTCCATTAAATTTTTCTGTGCCTTTTCTGTGTTTCTTTGTGTATTCTCTTAACTGTGACCTGTAGTGTTGTAAGCTGCTCTGTATTACTGAATGTGCTGTAGATGGTATGTTTTGTAAGTGATTTCTCTGTTCTTCGATTTATGCAGTACCCACCCCCCTGTACCCTCCAGTTTTTCTCTTATACCCCTTTCCAACTGGCTGAAAAACCAGTTTAAACCCAGGAAAAAATCTGCTTTTAGTGGCAATAGGAACAACTCACTGATGCGTCTCTACCCAGTTCAAATGACTCGGCAAGTGACCGGTATTAAAATCACCTCGGCTCTGATCTCCATGCTGTGGGAACATCAGACCCAGGTTAACCCACAGAATTAAGTGAAACTAGTGAACACAACATACCAACGTCAACACGCGGCACCAGTCGCTTCTGATCTAACAAGCCCAAAAAACTCTGTTTACATTTAATAAACACCACGCAGTCCGGGTGGGAGAGATCCAGACAGATAATAGAGCAAAAAATAAAGCATAATTACTATGTCCTGGCTTCCTTACAAATTGCTCTCCATTGTTTACTTTCCTGATTTCTGTTGCACTGGTGACAGCATCAATGCTAACCCAGTGTGATGGTGTCACCGGACATACAGCTACCTGGGGAAAGAGGCCACACAGCTTACCAGTGAGGGGTTAGACCCAGCTTTTTTTTACCGGTGGGAAAGAGCCAAATGCCGATTGTTAGCCAGTTGACCCATGCTTGAAAAAGACGCATTAACGCACTATATTCAATGAATACTAGGTAATCATTCACACATTACCTCACCTGTCTAGTAGTCTGGTAAAAAAGCTCTGCTGTTTAGATTTTACGTGGTTTACTCTGTCAGTGGAAGATCCTCTGTTGTTGTTATCCTACATTCAGTAACCATGTAAATCAACTCTTGAACTCTGAACTAGATCAGAATTTGTCATCCATGTCCCGGAGCAGGAAAGGAGCCCGGGACTGTTATGCTGCCACCATATTTTTTTACTGTTAGTGTGCAGTTCTTTTTTTAGAATAAGTCTCCTATAGTCCAGAGCAGGCCTGCCCACAATCGGCCTTCGAGGACCAGTGTCTTGCAGGTTTTAGAAGTTTCCCTGCTTCAGCAAGCTGATTCTGATGGCTGCAGTTAGGGATAATCCTGTTAATCAGCTGTGAATATAAATCAGCTGTGCTGAAGCAGGGAAACTTTTAAAATCTGGAGGACAGCAGGCGTCGAGGGCCTTTGGGCAGGCCTGGTCTAGGGAATCATTGACATGTTATTTTAGTTTCTTAGTAGAAATGGGAGGCGCCTTTCTCATCTATTGAATCGGCATCAATTCTCCCAGTATTTTTATTTTTTTTTTTACAGTTAAAACCTGAACAATGACCTCAACTGAAGAAGGGGGACCTGTGGTTTCATGGATAGTTTCTTGGATTCTGCTGTGACCTTCTAGGTGACTAATCAATCGATTCTTGGAGTAGATTTAAAAGGCTTGCCACTTCTCAAAATGTTTACCGCTCTTCCATGTCTTCATTTTAAAAACTACATTGTATATTTTTTTCAAGTTGCCTTTATTTGATGGCCTTTGACAGAAAAATAAAAGCAAAAATAAATCTGAAACTGGACAGCTTTATCAATGTAATAATTTACTCTTGTTTTAATTTTTGGATCAGGGCTTGTACTTATGTCACTTTCACCTGTCCCTGTTTTTTTTTTTTTTTTGTTTTTTTTTAAGGCTGCCTTGTTTAATCATTTAAAAGTTAAACTATTAATCGGCTATATCCAAAAAGCACGGCGTACCAAAACAAAACAACTCCCCAAAACCATAACAATAACAAAAGTTAATTCCTAAGAGGATCACCGCTATGCATGTCTGACAAACACAGCCAGCAGCACTGCAGTCCTGTCCAGCAGCTTGCTGAAGGCTACAGCAGCGTTGTTTCATAGCTCTCTTGTTACTGGGCTGTAAATTCAGTGGATGGCTCCTGTCTCAAAATATTGATCCACTTCGTCACCTTGAACCTCAGTATTGACACATGGGGCGACGTTGAGCGGAGAAAAGCGGCAATTTACCGACCCTCAATTATGACATTCATAGATGATGTCACAACAGGGGCATGGGGCTTTGAGACTCACTCCCGTTTTGCCGAGGGATTGAATCCATTTGTCCGAGCTTTGTGCACCAAGACACACCCTGACACACACTCTCTGAGCAAAGACTCTTCATCCTAAACGACATTTAATGGCACCCAGTGTGCTTGTGTGAGATTTTCATATGTCTCAGCTCACACAAAGTATTGCGTACTGCATACATGTGTGTGCATCACCTCTGACAGCTACTCTAATACTTGATGTCTTTTCATTCCCCAGACAGATGGTTCATGGGACCCTCTCTTTAGCAGAGTAGAGTTCACCATAAGTGCTCTGTTCAAGAATATATACTGATGTCAACATGGAATCATATCGATCTCTCACTTCTTAAACTAATGCATTAATCAGTCTTGTGGGAAGAAAATAAGAACATTAAAAAATAATTGCCTTTTTATAAAATAACTATATCCATACCTATTGGTACTATTTAACATCTTAAAAACAATTAAGTAGTGTATTTATACTATACTTTGATAAGTTTGACCGAGTATCTAGGAGCTTTAATACATGTTTTCTTTGTTCCCTCCAATATATATAAACAAGACACAGACACCTATTGCTTTGAGCAACAAGAAAATGGGGAAAATGGTCAAATATGCGATAAAAAAGAAAATAGAGCCTCATTAAACCTTCTCCTTATTCTAAGTTTAAGCAGTCATTTAAATGGCTTTGGTTAAACAGATTAACACAATAAAGGGATTTGGTTTACTTTAGTCATTTGAATTAGGATTTAAGCGATACTACCCCATCTCCATCTGAAGCCCACTTAGTAAAGAAGATAAGGATCTGTAATGGCTGTGGTTCTTTTTAAATTTTTTCAAAAATCATGAAAAACATGGTGCGGCATCATATTGGTACTCAAATTCATATGTAAAATTTGTTTTGTTAAGAAAATAAAAGAACAATACAGCTGCAGGTTATCTTTAGTAATTCCTGTTTGGAATGATGATCAAACATTCCTATCTGTGATCTAACGCCATGAACTGTTGAAAAAGAAGACTAAGTTTTATATTTCTGGGAAAGGCTGTTGCACCATGTGTGGAGGATGTAGATTTTCTTATCTGAACATCTGAAACTAAAATGAACAAAAATGAAAATTGGATTTTCTTTTTTCCATTTCATAGTGGATAACATTACAATCCTCTAGATCCCTTGTTCATTTATAAAGGTGGATAAGAGAATTTTATATATATATATGTGTGTGTATATATATATATATATATATATATATATATATACATGAAAGACTTTGATGACCTCTATGTACCCTTTATGTTAAAATATGGATGATATGGTTTACAAATTTGATGTTGCATAAAAAGCTACTCTCAGGTAGAATATTTGCCATTTATTGGTACACCATTTTAGATTTCATGGTGTTGATCAGCATACAGTTAAAAGACATAAATCAGGTTATCAGATAATTCTTTGTAATTCAGTTCTCTTTCTCGCTGTAATTTTGAAATGTAAAATAAAGTGAGGAGGTGTTTCAAATGTGTATTGATGCTATTTTAAGCTGATGCATGTCACGTTTAAAGCATACCAATTATCTCCAGCTTTTCATATTTTTAGAGGTTGAATGGTTCTTTGAGGACATAATTATGACGTCTCATGACCCAACGTTGGGTCTTGACCTCGACATGAAGCACGCTGCTATATTGCATTACAAATGGATTTCAAATTGAACCCATATCAGATGTCACATATCTGATTCAGTAAGTAGTGGCCAGGGGCCACCCAGCCATCGTTAGTACTGTATTCACAATCCATTGATGAGATCATGAAAATTTGTGTGTATGTTTTTGTGTGTTGACCACCTAGGATTCATCCCTGCTTGCACACTCATAAATGCATATAGAGACACACAAACACACACTCAGAAAAAAGATACTATCCCCCAGGGTCAGAGTACTCTTGAGTGTTGACTGCTGAGGATACGGGTCAGAATAAGAGGGTAAAGAGAGAAAGGAGCCACACAGATGGGCTACAGTGGCACTGACAAAACACACGCGTGCACATGCTCTGGGGGGTCAGGGTTCACCTGGAGAAGCTCTGGTCACTTCCCATCCATCAGTTTTATGACTAATGGTGAAGCTGAAACAGTAGAGCAGTATACGTATAAGCTGAATCAAAACAGACTAAATGTTTTGGGTAGAATTGTTTATGATCTCTGTAACATAAATAACCAATATGATTTACTGAGAATGCGCTGTTGCTGCTAGGATTTATTTTATGAAACTAAAATGTACACTGTAAGATGAAGTCAAGTCTAAAACATATTTGTGCAAGACGATGTACAGATCAATTCACATTTAGCTCCAAATTTGTTTGTTAAAATGAACAAAGAAAGAAACAAAGACCCAATTATTCAAAACGGGATGTGATTAACAACATAGTGGATAGTTACATTATGTGACATTTTTTAAAATTACACACTAGTAGCTTACTCCTTACACATACGCAGGTTTTCTGAAAGATGACTCTATTATGCTGCCATATTATTTGTTATTTTTGTGCTTATTACTTAGCTTTTGCTTAAATTGTTGGTACATAAATCCCTTCATGTATATTTACAATAACAATGGTACCTGTTATGCATGCAGGAGGTAAATAAGGGAGTAATGGGTAAGTCTAATTAGCACCTCCGTGGGGAGTTGGAAAAATAATGAAAAAAGTATTCTAGATGAAAAAAAAAAAAAGAAAAACTAAAGAAATATTTGTTTTAAAGTGGGATAGGACTCGAAAAGTGCTTGGAACATAGAATGAACTTTGGTGTTTACTGAAGCAAAAGCTAAAGCGGCAGACTAATCCAGAGGTTATTGCGAAGTTAATCGATGCATGAGTAAAAATCCTAATTAATACTGATACTAGTGATACTAATGGTGGTCGTAGTCTCTAATGTCCAAGTTGAAAAGACATTTTAAATAGGCTGATTGAAATAAACAGAGCAGGAGGTGTAGACTACTCAAGACTACTTCATTTTCTAACTTCAATCATTACTTGCTCTTTTGTTACCATTCGTATAATCTCTCTTTTTGATTTGTCATCTTTTTTCCTCCTGCAGCCATGTTCATGGAGGTTGGCTAGAGCCCATGGATCTTATACTTCAGAATATATTGTGCAACTGTAGTCACAAAAACATCAACTAGTTGGAGATGGTCTTAGCCTTTACCTTTAACATGTTTTAGCATTTTCTTTCTAATATCCTGAGATATTGAGTGTGGTACACACCATGTCATCAAACAGCACAGTGATTACCTGTAGTCCTATATATAGGCCATAATTACTCATTACAAGACACCTGCGATGCTTATAAGTGGACACACCTTAATTTAACATGTTCCTTTGGTCATATACTCTTCAGTCTTTCCATTATTTTGACCAGGCTTGTTTCATGAGTTTGTTTTTAATCATTCTATGCAAGCAATGTCTTACTTCATTTGTTCCTTTTTATAGAATTTTTTTATTTTATTATATTTGTCAGATTTAGGTTATTATTTATAAAAATTTTCTTGGTAATGTTTGACTTCATGCATCCTATGGTTATAATGAATATGGTTTTAAAGTGTGTGTGTCTCAAGGCATGAATGTGTCAGTCTCTCTTTATTTCCTAACATTTTCCCATGGGAAAACTGCAGCCATTTTGTTCTGTCACTCCTCTGTGCTTCCTCTCCCTCTTTGCCTGTCCAATAATGACAGTTTAATTTGCCATCCAATTACACCTGAGCGGTATTTAAATGAGCCAATCAGGACTTCTGACAAGATGACTAGTTGCTCCAGTTAGCACCCTGATTCAGAGGTCGATTTACTCTTTGATTCACTGAGTTATTCTGTAGGGAGATTTCATCAACAGTACTTTTGTCTCTGACACTGTTATTTGCTACTGTTTCTTATTATCTGTCTTTTCAGCCCCCAGAATTGATGTGAAGTTACTGCAAAAACAGCCGAAATCTGTCTATTTAGCAGGCCATGTAACTCCATTTCAGTTGCTCCTTTCCAACATTTTTTGACATGGCATACAGAGAAAAGTTTGTTAGCATGACATCTACTGTATACTCTCTGCCAAACAAAAAGGTCTTAAAGGTAAAAAGAACAGATCAAAACTAAAATCCAGCAATACATTACCTCATTTTTGAAACATGTATTTATTACCAAAAGACATTTATAGAAAATGTTATTTCTAAGAAAAAAAAGTCTATGATACTAAATAAAATAGTTACTGACCCTTATCTTAAAGCTACCCTAAACAATACTATGTTTGACTGTAAAGCTGGAGAGCTCATTCAGTGACTGTTCCATCCATCCATCCATCCATCCATCCATCCATCCATCCATCCATCCATCCATCCATCCATCCATCCATCCATCCAGTTGTCCCACTCATTCCATCAGGGTCCAGGTAGGGCACCTCCGGCAGTCTATGGATGAGAAGTGGGGTACACCTTGGAGAGGTCGCCATTCTCACGCAGGGAAATACAGAGACACACACACACCCTAACAAACAGAAAACAATTTAGAGATGCCGATTAACCTAACAGTGCTGATAACATTGTTGTTAAGTGGTTAACAATGTCATGTTTTTGGAATGTGGGAGGACACCGGAGTACCCAGTGAGAACATGCAAACCGGAAGTAATAAGACCCTGGGCTGTGGATCGAACCCAAAACCTTCTTGCTGCAAGGCAACAAGGCTATAAACGCACCACGTGCAGCATTCGCTCATCCATTCAAACTCAAAAACACATAAAATAACATGTTAATGGGTTGGACCCAAAGTCACTCAACAAAAGTCCAGTTGTAATGTTGCAATCTGTAGCTTAAACAATTGTTGGGCTTATCTCAGACATCACAGCTGCAAAAAAAAAAAAAAACATGGGTAACTTAACATGGGTAAGAATGAAATTCCCAGGAGTCCAAGTGCCGGCATGAACAGAGAAGGACAGGACTTGGTGAGGTAGAATAGAAACTTTTTCATAAATATTAGGAGTTTAAACTTTATTTTTTATGATTAGATTTGCTTAAAAATAACTGTAAATGGTTATGGGAGAAAAATGACAATAAAATGAATTAAGGATCATAAGAAGTATTAAAACCAAAGAATAAAGGCTAGGCAGGGGTAGGTCTTAATCCTCTCTTGGCCTGGGTGTAAATAATATCTAAGCATCTTATCCTGCTCATCTATATAATGGTTTTGTGTAACAATATCATTCTTCTTGCATCCTGAGAGGTTACATGCATGTAAAACCTAGTCTAAAATTATATTACTGTGTAATTTTGTGATCTCCAGATATATTTTGAAAACTAGGGCCTTTGGGGTTTTTATTTTTACATGCCTTTTCTGCATCCTTGATTAAAGAGCCTCTGTAATCTCCTTGCTATTCTCCTAAGGTCCCTCCATAAGCATAAATACCTCCTAGCTTTGCAATAACTGTAACCATGCTTTTTAATACCGAGTGAGTAAGTAAAAATAACCTGTGTCTAATATCTTCAGATTAAATACATCTTTTAAAGTCTGGCTTTGGCCCGTTGTGCTGCGTTAAGCTGTTCCTGCATACACACAGACAAAGATACTCTTCATGCATTTAGGCTCCTGCATGCTTGTACTTATAATCACACTGACAAAACCCTACTTAAAGATATTAAATCTGACAGTGTCTGGTTTTTCAAATTACATTTATATGTGTAACTTGACCTGAGTGTCTTTTTGGCACCTAGGAAAAATTACTCTGTTTGATGAGTATACAACAACAGCTTTTAAGCCATGTAACTCTTCTGTGTATTGTCAAACAGAGCAGCAGATACAATATGGATTCTCTTTGGAGCTGGCCAAAGGAAGACATTAATGCTGCTGGAGATGGGGATTTAATTACCAGTAGGAACTGGGGCCGGATGCATGACTCAACTTTATTAACAATCAAACTGCTGGTTGGACAGCACTTAACAAACAACATTTAAGCAAGTTTGACTAACCTATAGATGCATTTTTTTTTATGTTATGCTCACCCAAAAGCTGTTCTATAAGATTTGGATTTAAGGAACTGAGATGGGTTTGAAAGTATAGATTGATTTTGCATCTTGTGAGTAATTTCTATGCAAAAGTGCCTTACTCAGTCATTTATTCACTCACATGGGGGCAAGCTACATTGTAGCCACGGCTGCCCTAGGGCCTACTGAAGCCTCTTTCCCAATGAAATGAGTACTGTAGGCAAACGAAGATGGCTCGGACCACCTGCTGGCAAGGTGCGTGGCCCCTGTCCCCCCACAGCTGCGTGTCTAGGGATGTCATCAAGCTGGTTTAGTTTTGATGATGTCATCAATGCAACAGAACTCAGGGAAGTAAAAAACGGAGGGCAACATGGAAGTAAGTCAAGCCATAGTAAGTCTACTTTATTGTTTGGCTATTTTGTCCGACCGAATCTCTCAGCAGTGCTCCATCTTGTTTATCCAATGCAAGCATATTTTTTTGGCTATTTATGTCAGACTTGATTGCAATGAATTTTTGATGTAGTTTATTGTTCTCATTGGTATTATGTAAATCAGTGGGTTGCCCCGGGTCTGGTGTTCCCACTGTGTGCAGAGTGAGCCAAGCCGTTTGAAGGAGATTTTAACTGGGGTTGCATGCTGAGTGGTTTGACCCTGGTCGAAGCGAGCCATTCCCACTGCCACTAAAAGCCAATATTTTGCAGTATTAAACTTCTTTTTTTTTTTTACCCGTGGTAAAGAGGTATAACAGAAGCAAGGCTGCCATACACCAGCTCCACCAGGTTCTGGCTATCATTAATAGGCTAATACCCAAAAGCAGAATGAGAAAGAGCTGGGTTTCAAACTATTAACCCACTGGTTGACCAAATCATGCATCCTACGCAACTGTTGTTCCAAATAAGTCAATCGGACAACTGCAGATGATCCAGAATAAATAGAATAGAATTTGAAATAATCATTTTTGTTTATCCATCACTGAACTACTTGGCACTGAAATACAGTTAAGATCTGTCAATGTCGCAACCTGGTCCACCTCGCAAGTGTTCTGGGTCAGATCTACAGACAGAATCATGCCAAAAATGAAAAAAAAACAGCTGATAACTCTTATTCTTCCATGATCTGAAAAAAAATCACAAGAGCCTATAAATATGCTAAAACCCTAAGTTTCATTAGATCAAGGTTAAAAACCTATTTTTGGGGGGTTGGCTTTGACAATTCAAACTGTTTAATTAAATCACATTAGTGCAGCTTTTTCTGTGCCTGCCTCTATTTGGTCTATGAAAAATCTTTTTCTCTGGCTGTTTGCTGATTCATCAACCGATCTTTGAATTGCCATGTCATTGAAATAAACTTGTCCTGCCTAACGGTGAGCTTAAAGCAGCTTTCCACCTGTTTATTTATTTTTTGTCACATAAAGCCATCTGATAGGATTGGTGCCAAAATTCAACTCCTATTCATATTAGACCAATGCACAAAGCTCCTCTTTAAGTCCTGTTTGCATTAAGCTTACTTTGTGTTCCTAAATAGTTCATCTACGTAACGACTCTAGTTGCTACATGAAACTTTCCTTTCTGCTTAAATTTTACTAGCGTTTAAAGAGAAAGTTGTTTAATAGCAAATAAAATGTTTATTGACACTGATTTGCTCTATAGGGTTAAGTATAAATCTAAAAAGTGCTTCAGTTTTATGTATTTCAAATGGATTGCTGGATTGCTTATACTACATGAGATTTACTTAAAACCACAAATACACTTTAATCAAATGGTGGATTTTTCCAATATTTGAAAGTAAGGTTACTGCAATCGAAGAATGATTTAAAGGTTTTTATTAACCCCCTGAGCTACCAGCTAATTTTGAATGTCTAAGCATGCCTTCCAGTGACAGAAGAATCCTCTATGGTAATTCTTATAAAATCTATTTTCTGACCCACACCTGAATTAATACAACAACAGCAAAGCAAACAGATGAAGTCTTACTAAGACTGAAACTGAGACACCAGTCAATAAAAGACTAGAAAACTAAGTCTGCTAATTAATGCCCGTAGATTTAACGAAATGGAGACTGCTAAAATAGAAGATGTAATCAGATGATCTGTTCTATAAGTTCAGATCCTAAGAACTAATAGATGTAGTAGAAATTAAAGATATTGTTTAAAGTACCTTTAACACTCATTGAGAATTAAAAATTATGCTCATGGAGCATAACAGTGTTACTGAGCAAACTTGCAACTACTAAATAAAGCACGGTGGCACTGAGTATGTAGATTTCATTGATTGCAACAATAAAGGTTATTTCTTTACATTTCCCAATCAGAAAGTCTCCTCTCTAGGTTGGTTGACCCGAAAGTTGGTCTGATCTGTTGACCAGTTGATTGATAGTTGAACCTCTATTTAAATATATATATATATATATATTTTTTGGTTCCCTTAGTCATTGCTGCAATTGTTATTGTATTAATTCAAGACCAAAAACATTCTCAAAATCTACATTTTATCTCTTTTCCTGATTTTCACCGACTAGATGCTTAAAAAAAAGATCTCAATGTATAGAGAGAACAGATAACAATCATCTAATATTCTTTCTTTGGTAACCAATTTTGTGCAGGAAATGATAGAAAATACTCTCAAGGGTTTGCGTTTGTATTGTTATCCATCTGGCCCCAGGAATATGTTTATTATTTGATAACGTGGCACGATCACGCAACAGTCAGTGTTGTGACAAATAAGGAAAGATTGCCGGTATTATATGTTAATGTGTAAAAAAAAGACAATGCAATGAAAATATGATCAGATAAAAAATATTAGAGACATGGGTAAAAAGATGAAAGAGACAGTGGGGAAATCAGCTGGTTTATGTTTTATCTGTTTGTTAATTATTTCTCAAGCTAATTTCCTTCTGTACTTAAATTACTGTTGGATACTGTTCATCTGAGATTCATGACAATAAAATACAGTAAGGGAAATCAAAAGAATGCAATAAGTTGGTGGAAAAAGAGAAGAAGTACGAGATGGGGAGGAAGAAGGTTAATTAAAATAAGATGAATGGAAAAATGTAGAGTTTTGACAGCTATCTAGTCATCACTCAGATTAAATGAATTGACTCTCTGATCAAACTAAAGGTTAAGCACTTAAGTGCGTGACCACTGAGGAGTATGCTGCACAAATACAGTATTGTTCCATAATGGTGTCTGAGGAGCCCCAACAGATAAAAAATACATAACAAAACAAAAAACACACACACACAAAGGTGGAGCAAGGCTTTCTGGGCTTCTCCAACAGTGAGAGCTGCCCTGCTGTGCAGCTGACAGTATCCTTCATTAACTTCATTGCACAATACACCCATACAGAAACATGCCTATGTTTCATTGTCATAGATGAAGGAAAGTCCAAACAAAGGGCCAAAAAAAAGCAAAAATTCCTGATAATAAAGAAAATGACAGGAAGTATTGGCAAATGATATTTTGTAAAAGGATTAAAAGTTAGTTCTGCCAAAGCAAAGAGATCCGTTCTTTATATTTCTAAGCTTTACTTAGGAGGTTTACTCAGATCTCCGCCTTCAGTTTTGAAGTAGCTCTGCTGTAGACCTGATGCAACATTACTGGGTTGTCAATAAGTCACAGTATTTTAAAAAATCCAGGGGACGGTACCCATGGATTGGCATACCGGGGTGGTGGTCCCTCTCTTTAAAAAGTGGAATCAGAGGGTGTGCTCCAATTACAGATGTATCACACTCTTTAGCCTCCCCGGTGTGGTCTACTCCTGGGTGCTGGAGAGGAGGATTTTCGTTACGGTCGCAGTACCCTAGACCAGCCCTATACCCCTCATAGGGTGCTCGAGGGTTTGTGGGTGTTCCTCGTGGTGCCCTCTGGGGGTGCTCTGGGTGTATGGGGTGTGGGCCCCTCTGTTAAGGGCTGTCCATTCTCTGTATGCAGGAGCTTGATTTGTATTGCCGGCAAGTCAGACGTGTTCCTGGTGCATGTTGGTCTCCGCCAGGGCTGCCCTTTGTCACCGGTTCTGTTCATTATGTTTATGGACAGAATTTCTGCAGCAAAGGACCTTAGGGTTTCCGGTTTGGGAACCTCAGCATATCATCTCTGCTGTTTGCAGATGATATTGTCTGTTGGCCTCATCAAACCATGACCTTCGCCGTGCTCAGAGGCGGATTGTAGCTGAGTGTGAAATCCGAGTGATAAAGGTGGACTCCCTTCTTCAGGTCGTTGGAGAGTTCTTGTCTCAAGTGGAGGAATTCAAGTATCTCGGAGTCTTGTTCACGAATGAGGGACAGGTGGAGTGTGAGATCAATAGACAGATCGGTGCATTGTCAACAGTAATGCTTTCGCTGTATTGGACTGTTAGGAGAAGAGGGAGCTGAGTCAGGGGGCAAAGCACTCGATTTACCGATCAATCTACATTCCCACCCTCACCTATGGTCAGGATATCTGGGTAATGACCAAATGGACAAGATCGCGAATACAGGTGGCCGAAATTAGTTTCCTTCTCAGGGTAGCTGGGCGCACCCTTCAAGATCGGGTGAGGAGCTTGTTTACCCGGGAGGAGCTGGAAGTAGAGTCATTGCTTTTCCACGTCGAAAGGAGCCAGCTGAGGTGGCTCAGGCATCTGTTCCGGATGCCTCCTGGTGGCCTCCCTGGGGAGTTGTTCCAGGCATGTCCTATTGGGTGGAGTCCTCGTGGAAGGCCCAGGACACGCTGGAGGGTCTATGTCTCTAAGCTGGCCTGGTGTCGCCTGGATTTGGAAGTCTGGGCATCTCTGCTTAGACTGCTGCCTCCGCGACCCGGCCCCTGATGGATCGGAAGAAAATGGATGAATTTTTTTTTAAAACATCATTTATATAAAAACAATATATTAATAATGCATCAATGCAACATTACGCAACAGATGTGTGCAGAAGTTGGAAGACATTGTAGCAGCTATTAGGGTATTATTTATGTTCAGAGAAGTCATTTGAAGATTGTTTTGTCTTCAGTCTCTGTTGCAGGAAGCACCACAAGTAAAGCTGCATAAGAATGTCTAACAGCTAATGCTATCTAAGTTTATGTTTTAAATACATAGTTTGGCTGTTGAATTTATTACAAGCTTCTCAACATTTTTGTGTTATGGCTGAAGGTGTCCACATTTTCTGTACAAGACATGACGGCTAAAGTAATACAACACTATTTACCTGAACATACATGTGTTTACATTTTATAGCATCAACAGAGTAGATGAATTAAAAATACTTATGTTATATCTTTTTAATATGACTTCAAGTATAAAGTAATTCTGTAGACGTAGAAGAGTAGATGCAGCACTAGTAATGTTTTTTTCATTTTGTTTATCTATGTATTTATTTATTACATATGTTTTATTATTTATTTTTAATGTATTTATTTAGCTATTATCTGCTTTTTGCTATTTTTTAGTTGTGAGGAAAACTTAATTTTTTTAATGCTTTTATTGTGTTTTTTATATATGGTTAAATGTTATGTCATGGTTATGATTCTATTTGTCTATTCTAGAATGGACACAAGTGGGAAAGAGAGTCGAAGATTTGTTGGTTGTATGTATTATATAAGTGTTGTTATACGTTACGTATTGCATATACAACATATTGGTGTAATCTCTATCATTTTGAATGTACTTTTTTGGAGAAAAAAGTTTTTTTATAGATTAAAATCCATATAAAAATATTGTAAAACAAGATATGTTCAGAAATGTTCATAGGCCAATAGGCACAGCTTTTTCTCTAAAACAATATATTTACATAAGAACTTTAGAACACAATTATGATATGAGAGAAGAAAGAAAATGGAACCAAAGAAAGGATATGGATGATGAAAACCAGATGGAGAGAATGAATGTGCAGATTCTCAGTTTCCTGGGTCAAGGAAACTGCAACAATCTTAAATTGCAGGTAAGCAGACTGTTATTCTGTTTTGTGAGCACCTTCCTTCACCCATCAACAAACCTTTATCAGTTCTAGAGACTAAACTGTCATTATAGGTATTACTTTTGCTATACAGTACAGTCTATTTCTTATGGCTTTTATTTTTGTTTTAAATTTTTCTCATTTTATTTTAGTTTAATAATATTTTTCTTTTTTTTGTTAGTTTTTTTTTGTGATCTGTAAATCGCTTTGCCTCTGACGCTTGAATTCCCCCACTGTTGCACAATAAAGGATATTTCTGTTGCATTCTGCAGAAAACAAGGCAATATCAGGAACTACATTACATGCTCTTTTGTTTGTCTTCTGTTGGTGTGAACAAAAAGAGCAGTAAGTTAGTTAGTTAGCAAGGGAATCAGTAAATACTAAGGCCCCAATTATCCACTAAATCTGCCTCTCTCTCTAAATGAGATTATTGCCACACACAGAAGCTGTCTCTCCCATTGGGTTCCATTAACTTTGATTACTCCTCATTATTTACTTACAGCTCCGCTGCTGTTATTACGTTTACTCTCACACACATAAAGAAAAGAAAGAAGAGGGGGATGTAAACAGGAGATGACACATACAGAGTTTTATATAAATGTACATAAAGTAAGAAGAAAATGCAGTTTATGGTAAATCATAAAGTTAACTGCAAATAGGAATCTTGTGACAAAAATGTGCTGTTGAGTAAAACTAATAAATGTTTGAAACTGTTTAAATGAGCAGAAATAAATAAGGAGAATTAAGGGAGTAAAATCCAATGAATCCAATGGGAGAGCATAAAAACTGCATACAGAAAGACATCAGGATGTGATTTAGATCCAAAACCTTCTCACTCCAACATGCTACCTACTGAGTTTAGCCATGGTCTTACTATATATATATATATATATATATATATATATATATATATATATATATATATATATATATATAATTTTTTTCTTGACAAATTATATATACATAATGTACTGAAAAATATACAGGACAAGATATACAATATATGTTTATATAAGAAAATACATTCATATCACTGTAATTTTAAGTAAATAATAACAAAGGAAGTAGATTTGCAAAAATAATAATTATAAGAACATCTGAGTGGCGAATAAAGTTGTGAGGACTTAAATATTTGAGATCAGTTTGGTATTTTGGGTAAATTAAGGATCAGTTTCTGGTATATGTTAACTATGGAGTTAGTTTGTTTATTGTTGATCTGAATTTCTCCCAACTATTACATCACAGTTGGAACACCCTGTCCTTCAGCTCACAACCCCAATCACAGCTCCTCGCCTAGCAACCCAAGCCCCACCCACTTTGTTGTTAAAAAAGGACAAAATTTTTCTACTTGTTCTAGCACTGTATCCAATGTCTGCTGGAAAAGATACATGTTTGTTGCAAATCCACAGATGACAGTGATTCAAGTACTTAATGAGTTGTCTTGTGGGTTGCTGGACGGACAAAAAAAACAGCCCTGGAGTGTTTGGCCATGACCACCCACCATGATTAGTTGTGCCATGTGGGAGACAGACAGAGATGGCAAAAGTACTCACTTTCCGTACTTGAGTAAAAGTACAGATATTTGTGTTAAAAAAT